>NC_143394.1:31647500-31855000 GCF_980474605.1 Leiobunum rupestre | reverse complement strand
GAATTTTACGAGGTATTTTATTAAGTTCATTGATATTAAAAATTAGACTACCAATTAATTAAAATATGAAATCGAGATTGAAAAGATTAAATCGTAATTATTTTGTTTAAATCGTGATTATATTGATTAAACCGTGATTAAAATGATTTAATCAGGATTAAAATTATTTAATAATGATTAAATCTAAAGCTTAGTGATCTGCCCCTCGACTGAAAGATTCAAAAACTAAGCGAAAGTTTAGAATCGTCAATTTTATGTTCTGAATCAATAATTTATCATTATCTCGCCGAAGAAAGCGTCAGTTTCCATTATTAAACGGCTTTGGCCTCAAAAAAATTACGATTAAAGATGTATCAGTTCTGATTCTTACTTTGGGTTCGCTGGTTGTTTATATAACCTAAAAACCCTATTTAAATTTCCCTCTTGCATTTAGAATACAAATATGTTAGCAGATGGCGACACATTCTCCACGAATCAAAGAAAACTACTTCCGTAAAATAGATTTCTAAGCAAAATAGAATTTATTTCCTACAGAAATTTACTATTTCTGTTGCTTTTATTTTAAAAGCATTATTTAAACCACGCTTAATATTTTAATAGCTCTAAGCTATTAAGCTTTTAAAATAAATTTAAAAAACAATCAGATATATTCAAAATTTATTACATATTTACACCGGTCATAAAAAGAAACATACTAAAAGAATATCCAAATTAATTATCCTCTATTTACAGTAAACCCAATTTTTATCCACAAATTTTAGAATTTTTTTCGTAACATTTTTGTAGTGTTTACTTCTGAGTTTCCCGTTTCCGCCGCGTCGAGCGCTCCATTCGTAGTCTATACTGGTTTTTATACGGTACTCTTCATTGTTTCGCCGTTAAGAGTTGTGTAGAATATCCGAGGTGCAGCTGCGCGTCTTTCTTCTCTCTTCTTCACCGCAGCGTGTCGCTCGCGAGAGTGTGCAAGGCTTATCTGGCTTTATTTTGGCACCCATTTTTACTCTACGGTTTCGAATTTCAATATGTGAGAATTTTAATACTCGCGTTTTCCCCCTAAATGACATCCTAGCCGTCGGATAATCAGACTCTGGTAATGCATGGTGAGTTGTTTTTCGCCATATTATTTCTCGTAGTCATAGGCCCACCGAGTCATCGCTGTCTGCCATATCACCAAGCCTTTGGCAATAGCTCCGGGGTTGCAATGCATATTGTGTGTATAGTTAATATACAGTACCGTAAAGTACCCAATACTAGTGTAGGACCTAGTTTGGGATAGGCTAATACGCCTATAGGCTGGATATATTAAGATACACGAAGTTCCCCATCAAATATAAACCGTTATAACCGAATATGGGCATAATATTTACTAATAAAATTTAAATTTTACGCTATTATTTAAATTGTTATTTTGCAATATTGCCTATAAATAGGTAAGCGATTTGTAGAGTTTATAATTTTAATTTATTGTGTAATGATTCGTTATTTTCTTTCAATCTTGACTTAGTTAAAGTTTGTAATATTGTGTTTGCGCCTAACTATCATTTAAAGTAATCATAAAATGATCAGCCTGTGATAAAATTAGTCTTAAGACAATATTAGTAAAATTCTCTAGTAGATATTGGATAAGTTTCTCAACCTTAAAAAGTAATGTTTAGGCAAAATCTAAACAAGTTAGAATTTTGTTGTCAAACAGATTCATGGTCTGGTAGTCAAAAAGTATGTGTCAACTCCCCTTGAATGCGACTTTTTCCTTGGTTTCAAGTCCCTGAACCATAAAAGTTTAATGATACGGTGTCCGACGTTTCACCACTTCACCTAAAATGTAGATTGTCTAATGAATGTAAGGGTATAGACAAACCTAATGCGCTCTGAACTTGAGTAGTAGTTTCCTGTTCGTTTTGTAGAAGTTAGCCTAAACAAAAATTTACTTTCAAACGGCCTAATGTTTCGCAGCCTTGAGTGACAAAGTTTCAAAACAAAACCTAGAACTTAAGTGGGGGCTTATAATCTCCTTAAAATTTCATATTTTGTCCCAAAGTGGAACTGAAAACAAATCCTTGGTGGTTTTGGCATTTTTTTAAGTTCGTTCTTCCTGGGTTTTTTTGGAACGAAATGATCTCGCAGCCTTGACTATGAAAATTATTATTTCTCGGTATAATTAGCTGCAGGTGATATTCCATTTAAGGACAGTCGGCTGCCACCACCAGCCGGTCTTCGTGAGCGCCAAACCAGTTCGTGGTTCGCGTGCCACCACTTTTAAATGGTAATCATTCCGTGGCCCATTTATATCCATTGTTCAGCCGTAATTAGCATTATTTTGTTTCATTTATACGTGTAAAATTGTAACGCAATCGGTCGTTAAGGACACTCCTCTGAAGGGGTCATTGCTATCAACGTAACCCTTCCTTGGGTTGTTTTTTTTTGGCTAGCACGATGGCATTGTATTATTGAAAAGTATTTTACCATCGGTGGATTAAATTTTGGTGTCCCTATTTTATCATAAAAAATTTAAGTTTAGAAGTAGAACGACAAATGGCCCAAAAATCGCACAGTACCTGGAAATGTCAGGGAATTTAAAAATAACTCTCAAAGTCAGGGAATTTGAATCTTATAAAACTGTAGCAACCTAGCTAGATATTTTATTACTGTGTATAATTCGAGGAGTCCGCCACTTAAGAAAAAAGCGTACAAGATTGTAACCCGGCCACTTGAATTAAAGGCTTTAAAAGTCGCTCGATGGCTTAGGCCTAGGGTGGTGCCTTGGGTATTAGCCTAGCTGATTATTATTATTATTATTATTCTCGTTGATTCCCAAAAACATTTATTCCATTTGATTCCGTGATTCCACCTTGATTCCAATCTGATTCTTTCGTAATCCAAATTGATTTTTCTGATTTCACCTTCGATTCCGTGGATTCCTTCAAAAAACCGTTGATTCTTCTTGATTTCAAGATTCTGCTAAGATTACAAATAATCACGATTTTACGTTAATTCCGTTTTTCCTAATTGATCCCTCGTACTCTTAGTTGATTCTGATTAAGGTTATTTCTTTGTTAATACTTAAAGGGAACAGGAAATGCAATATTTTGCATTTCAAGGGATCATATAAATTTAATGTAAAGACTTTTGGCCAAAGTACCGCCTACAGTTTACATATAATTACAAAAATAGAAAATAAAATATTACATTGGAATTTAGTGGGTAGAGCTAGTTTTGGTGTAAATACAAAAAAAAATATAGTTTTAGTTATCTCTTGACCTTGACATTGCAGTTTATTCAAATATCTTCCGTAGTTGAATACAAGTTTATTTTTTTATTTATAACTACACTACGAGAAACTTTTCAGCCATCGTGAAAGAAAAAATCCGATGCATCAGATTTTTTCTTTGGGATTTGAGCTCAGTAACTGAAGCTAAAACATTTATACATGAAAATAAATTATAGAAAAAATAAAAATACATAAAGATATCATAAAAATAGTGTGGGCGTTTTAGTACTTACACCGAAACTAGCTCTACCCACTAAATTCCAATGTAATATTTTATTTTCTATTATTGTCAAATTACTGGAAATTAATTTTAAGTTTAATAGAAAGTCTGTGGGTATTAGTAGGGAGTATAAACTAAATAAAAAATAGTTTACTCGAGCTAGGACTTGTTTTTAATTGATTGTTTTATTGATTTTAATTTATTTTATTGATTTTTTTAAGGTTTTATGCCTGTTTTTCTTGACAAATTAATAAGTAATTTAATTGCAGCGATCACGTAATACTATATTTTAAATTAATCTTTATTAAATTTAATTATTTAAAAATGAAATATAATTGCATTTTCTCTGAATTGAAATTTCTAAAGAACCTACTTTCGTATAGAATAGAAGCACTGATTTTTGTCATGGTGATATACAGGGTGTTTCAAAAGGTTATGCAAAAATTTAAGGCTGCAACAAGCACAAAACCAAGCAGCAGGGACTTTAAATACTGTTTAAGTTAACTTTTTTACGCTGGTTACAGGGCTATTCCTATAATTCCTATAATTTCAATATGCTCCTATAATTTCCTATTTTCTCAAATTGTTCCTATAAATTCCTATTTATTCGAAATTTTCTAGATTTTCTATAGCTACATGTATATCCAGAAATACCTATAATTTTAAAAATAATGTATTAGAAAACAGCCTTAACGTTTGGGAAAATTTGCATTCTAAATAGAGCTTAGCTCTGGCTTAGGTCCGGTGTTCCCGAAAACATCAACGGTTGGGCTCCCAGTGTTCCTATAAATTCCTATAATTTCAATATACTCCTATAATTTCCTATTTTTTCAAAAAATGTTCCTATAAATTCCTATTTTTTTGGCTAAAAATGTTCCTATAAATTCCTATATTTTCTATGAAATTTCCTATAATTCCTATAATATTAAAAAAAAAAATCGCTGGGAGCCCTGTGGTTATCTCGATTTGTACTATTTTACCTATCACACGAACCCAAACCTTAATGTTCGCGTTTCCCTGTTGCTTGGTTTTGCGCTTGTTGAGGCCTACTTCCAGGGGCTTGTAGGCCACACTTTGAAGCTCTCTGGCGCTCTTTTAACTCATCGTAGGAAAATGGGAGAAAAACAGGCATACTTCTCAACTCACCCTCTACAACTCCTTCAAATTTTTGCATAACCTTTGGAAACACCCTGTATAATAAGTATTAATTTATTACGGAAGACTCAGGAGACGATTGTATCTAATTAAAATTTATTGTAAAACAAAATTTAAATACAAACATTAAAACCATTGAAGTATATTAATACGCGATTTAAATCAAAGATTTTTTTTAAATGACTAGATTTAAATCTCCCTTTTACCAGATGAAGATTTTTGACTTGTTGTTGCAATGTTTGGGTGTAATTTGTCTCTTTTTAATATGTAAGACGTCGAACAGTAGCCCCTCTTTCAATCAGTAAATTGAAAATATCTCGAATGCATTCCTGCACGCGAATCTGAGTAAAATGCCACAGATGTATAAAACCGCGTCACCATCATTACAAAGTATAATTTCGGCTCTACTACATACGTATAAACAACGCGGGGGGTGGCTTCGTATCGGTACCTCGAAACAATTGTACCACTATGGTCGTCGGAGGGGGGAGCCACCTGCGCGTAGACCCGGCTGGCACCCATGGCGCCAACTGTATAATCCTCCTAGCGGCGAGAGATGTCGCTTGGCGGATGCGGTGTTGGGGATGTTCAGGCTTATCCAGAGAGCAGAAGGATCGGTGAGTCATCCTTTTGGAGAAAGCCCCTTCGTTGTATTCCCGCGAAGCGATGAGCGCTTTAATTCCAATTTATCCCCCGAAGATCTGCCATCCTTCGTTTTTTGCCTCCAGACTGCGGAGGCATCTAAGCCTAGGACTTGTTAGAATGCTCCGTTTTGCGTCGTGAGTCAGCCCGCGTCTCCGCCGGAAAAGATTCCTCGACTCGTTCATAATCAGATTAATACGTCTATTGAGTTAATTGAGCGTATCGTGATGAGATAACTTCAACCATTTCTGAGAAAATTGTTTTGACGACAATGTCTTTTTAACCCTGTTTTTTTAATGAAATACTGGATGTTTTTGTTGCAGGGATGGGGTTGCCACTACCTGGAAAGCATGGAAAATTCGGAATTTTAGGAACCATTAAATATAGGTCGGGGAATTTTAGGAACTAGTAAATAGGTCGGGAAATTTTAGGAACCATTAAATAGGTCAAGGAAAAGTCAGGGAATTTTAGGAACCATTAAATAGGTCAAGGAAAAGTCAGGGAATTTTAGGAAGCAGTAAATAGGCCAGGCAAAAGTCGGGGAATTTAAGAATTAGAAAATGGGTCGGGGAATTTAAGAATTAGAAAATGGGTCGGGGAATTTTGGAATTAGAAAATGGGTCGGGGAATTTTGGAATTAGAAAATGGGTCGGGGAATTTTGGAATTAGAAAATGGGTCGGGGAATTTTGGAATTAGAAAATGGGTCGGGGAATTTTGGAATTAGAAAATGGGTCGGGGAATTTAGGAATTAGAAAATTGGTCGGGGAATTTACAAATTAGAAAATGGGTCGGGGAATTTAGGAACCAGTAAATAGATCAGGCAAAAGTGGGGGAATTTAGGAATTGTAAAATGGGTCAGGGAATTTAGGAATTAGAAAATGGGTCGGGAAAAAGTGAGGGAATTTTAGGAACCAGTAAATAGGTCGGGGAAAAGTCGGGGAATTTTAGGAATTATGAAAAAGGTCGGGGAATTTTAGGAATTAGAAAATAGGTCGGGGAATTTAGGAATTAGAAAATATGTCAAGGAAAAGTCAGGGAATTTTAGGAACCATTAAATAGGTCAAGGAAAAGTCAGGGAATTTTAGGAAGCAGTAAATAGGCCAGGCAAAAGTCGGGGAATTTAAGAATTAGAAAATGGGTCGGGGAATTTTGGAATTAGAAAATGGGTCGGGGAATTTTGGAATTAGAAAATGGGTCGGGGAATTTTGGAATTAGAAAATGGGTCGGGGAATTTTGGAATTAGAAAATGGGTCGGGGAATTTTGGAATTAGAAAATGGGTCGGGGAATTTAGGAATTAGAAAATTGGTCGGGGAATTTACAAATTAGAAAATGGGTCGGGGAATTTAGGAACCAGTAAATAGATCAGGCAAAAGTGGGGGAATTTAGGAATTGTAAAATGGGTCAGGGAATTTAGGAATTAGAAAATGGGTCGGGAAAAAGTGAGGGAATTTTAGGAACCAGTAAATAGGTCGGGGAAAAGTCGGGGAATTTTAGGAATTATGAAAAAGGTCGGGGAATTTTAGGAATTAGAAAATAGGTCGGGGAATTTAGGAATTAGAAAATATGTCGGGGAAAAGTCAGGGAATTTTAGGAACTAGAAAATAGGTCGGGGAAAAGTCAGGAAATTTTATGAACTAGAAAATAGGTCGGGAAAAGTCAGGGAAATTTATGAACTAGATAAGAAGTCGGGAAAAGTCAGGGAAATTTATGAACTAGATAAGAAGTTGGGGGAAAATTCAATTATTTTTAATGAAAACGCTCGCGAAACTATTGGTAAATTAAAATTGACAAGTTTTAGCTTAAAAATGTCAGGAACAATCTCTAGAAATGGTCAGGGAATGTTAGGGAATTTGAATCTGAAAATAGTGACCGTATCATTCCAAATCGCTGTCAGGATTTCGGAATGTTTAATATATTTTCAATTCTATGCTATAATTAGATTATTTACTTAAATTATAAAACTGGAAAGCATTCCGATCAACTGATAAGTATGTCAGTTGGCTTCAAAAGTCGCATGATGACTTAAGCCTAAGTTGGTGCCTTGGGTATTAGCCTAGCTGATTTTAGCCTAGCTGAGTTATTGAAACTTCAAGGTTCATGTCAAAACATTTTCAACTCTAGTACTTAAAGCGTGGCTTTTAATTCCATGGAAATTTTAAAGCTATATTTTCCTTTATTTTTCAAAAAGTGACTTTAAATTTTTATATATATATATACTGCAAATGCCTTGGGCTTACCTGTGGTCGTCCTGCGGTCGTTACCATAACGGTTGATCACTAACCAGTTTAATTCCAATGGATAACGATCGCTCCCGAGTTTAATTTCAACAAATAAAGATCGCCCCCTAGTTTATTTTCAACAAATAACGATCGCCCCCTAGTTTATTTTCAACAAATAACGATCGCCCCTAGTTTATTTTCAACAAATAACCATCGCCCCCTAGTTTATTTTAAACAAATAACGATCGCCCCCTAGTTTATTTTCAACAAATAACGATCGCTCCCTACTTTATTTTCAACAAATAACGATCGCTCCCTAGTTTATTTTCAACTAATAACGATCGCCCCCTAGTTTATTTTCAACAAATAACGATCGCTCCCTAGTTTATTTTCAACTAATAACGATCGCCCCCTAGTTTATTTTCAACAAATAACGATCGCTCCCTAGTTTATTTTCAACAAATAACGATCGCTCCCTAGTTTATTTTCAACAAATAACGATCGCTCCCTAGTTTATTTTCAACAAATAACGATCGCCCCCTAGTTTATTTTCAACAAATAACGATCGCCCCCTAGTTTATTTTCAACAAATAACGATCGCCCCCTAGTTTATTTTCAACAAATAACGATCGCCCCCTAGTTTATTTTCAACAAATAACGATCGCCCCCTAGTTTATTTTCAACAAATAACGATCGCCCCCTAGTTTATTTTCAACAAATAACGATCGCCCCCTAGTTTATTTTCAACAAATAACGATCGCCCCCTAGTTTATTTTCAACAAATAACGATCGCCCCCTAGTTTATTTTCAACAAATAACGATCGCCCCCTAGTTTATTTTCAACAAATAACGATCGCCCCCTAGTTTATTTTCAACTAATAACGATCGCCCCCTAGTTTATTTTCAACTAATAACGATCGCTCCCTAGTTTATTTTCAACAAATAACGATCGCTCCCTAGTTTATTTTCAACAAATAACGATCGCTCCCTAGTTTATTTTCAACAAATAACGATCGCTCCCTAGTTTATTTTCAACAAATAACGATCGCTCCCTAGTTTATTTTCAACAAATAACGATCGCTCCCTAGTTTATTTTCAACAAATAACGATCGCTCCCTAGTTTATTTTCAACAAATAACGATCGCCCCCTAGTTTATTTTCAACAAATAACGATCGCCCCCTAGTTTATTTTCAACAATTAACGATCGCTCCCTAGTTTATTTTCAACAAATAACGATCGCTCCCTAGTTTATTTTCAACAAATAACGATCGCCCCCTAGTTTATTTTCAACAAATAACGATCGCTCCCTAGTTTATTTTCAACTAATAACGATCGCCCCCTAGTTTATTTTCAACAATTAACGATCGCTCCCTAGTTTATTTTCAACAAATAACGATCGCTCCCTAGTTTATTTTCAACAAATAACGATCGCTCCCTAGTTTATTTTCAACAAATAACGATCGCTCCCTAGTTTATTTTCAACAAATAACGATCGCTCCCTAGTTTATTTTCAACAAATAACGATCGCTCCCTAGTTTATTTTCAACAAATAACGATCGCTCCCTAGTTTATTTTCAACAAATAACGATCGCCCCCTAGTTTATTTTCAACTAATAACGATCGCCCCCTAGTTTAATTTCAACTAATAACGATCCCCCCCTAGTTTATTTTCAACTAATAACGATCGCCCCCTAGTTTATTTTCAACAAATAACGATCGCCCCCTAGTTTATTTTCAACAAATAACGATCGCCCCCTAGTTTATTTTCAACAAATAACGATCGCCCCCTAGTTTATTTTCAACAAATAACGATCGCCCCCTAGTTTATTTTCAACAAATAACGATCGCCCCCTAGTTTATTTTCAACTAATAACGATCGCCCCCTAGTTTATTTTCAACAAATAACGATCGCCCCCTAGTTTATTTTCAACAAATAACGATCGCCCCCTAGTTTATTTTCAACAAATAACGATCGCCCCCTAGTTTATTTTCAACAAATAACGATCGCCCCCTAGTTTATTTTCAACAAATAACGATCGCCCCCTAGTTTATTTTCAACAAATAACGATCGCCCCCTAGTTTATTTTCAACAAATAACGATCGCCCCCTAGTTTATTTTCAACAAATAACGATCGCTCCCTAGTTTATTTTCAACTAATAACGATCGCCCCCTAGTTTATTTTCAACAAATAACGATCGCTCCCTAGTTTATTTTCAACAAATAACGATCGCTCCCTAGTTTATTTTCAACAAATAACGATCGCTCCCTAGTTTATTTTCAACAAATAACGATCGCCCCCTAGTTTATTTTCAACAAATAACGATCGCCCCCTAGTTTATTTTCAACAAATAACGATCGCTCCCTAGTTTATTTTCAACTAATAACGATCGCCCCCTAGTTTATTTTCAACAAATAACGATCGCTCCCTAGTTTATTTTCAACAAATAACGATCGCTCCCTAGTTTATTTTCAACAAATAACGATCGCTCCCTAGTTTATTTTCAACAAATAACGATCGCCCCCTAGTTTATTTTCAACTAATAACGATCGCCCCCTAGTTTATTTTCAACAAATAACGATCGCCCCCTAGTTTATTTTCAACAAATAACGATCGCTCCCTAGTTTATTTTCAACTAATAACGATCGCCCCCTAGTTTATTTTCAACAAATAACGATCGCCCCCTAGTTTATTTTCAACAAATAACGATCGCCCCCTAGTTTATTTTCAACATATAACGATCGCCCCCTAGTTTATTTTCAACAAATAACGATCGCCCCCTAGTTTATTTTCAACAAATAACGATCGCCCCCTAGTTTATTTTCAACAAATAACGATCGCCCCCTAGTTTATTTTCAACAAATAACGATCGCCCCCTAGTTTATTTTCAACAAATAACGATCGCCCCCTAGTTTATTTTCAACAAATAACGATCGCCCCCTAGTTTATTTTCAACAAATAACGATCGCCCCCTAGTTTATTTTCAACAAATAACGATCGCCCCCTAGTTTATTTTCAACAAATAACGATCGCCCCCTAGTTTATTTTCAACAAATAACGATCGCCCCCTAGTTTATTTTCAACAAATAACGATCGCCCCCTAGTTTATTTTCAACAAATAACGATCGCCCCCTAGTTTATTTTCAACAAATAACGATCGCCCCCTAGTTTATTTTCAACAAATAACGATCGCCCCCTAGTTTATTTTCAACAAATAACGATCGCCCCCTAGTTTATTTTCAACAAATAACGATCGCCCCCTAGTTTATTTTCAACAAATAACGATCGCCCCCTAGTTTATTTTCAACAAATAACGATCGCCCCCTAGTTTATTTTCAACAAATAACGATCGCCCCCTAGTTTATTTTCAACAAATAACGATCGCTCCCTAGTTTATTTTCAACAAATAACGATCGCTCCCTAGTTTATTTTCAACTAATAACGATCGCCCCCTAGTTTATTTTCAACAAATAACGATCGCTCCCTAGTTTATTTTCAACAAATAACGATCGCTCCCTAGTTTATTTTCAACAAATAACGATCGCTCCCTAGTTTATTTTCAACAAATAACGATCGCTCCCTAGTTTATTTTCAACAAATAACGATCGCTCCCTAGTTTATTTTCAACAAATAACGATCGCTCCCTAGTTTATTTTCAACAAATAACGATCGCCCCCTAGTTTATTTTCAACAAATAACGATCGCCCCCTAGTTTATTTTCAACTAATAACGATCGCCCCCTAGTTTATTTTCAACTAATAACGATCGCCCCCTAGTTTATTTTCAACAAAATAACGATCGCCCCCTAGTTTATTTTCAACAAATAACGATCGCTCCCTAGTTTATTTTCAACAAATAACGATCGCTCCCTAGTTTATTTTCAACTAATAACGATCGCCCCCTAGTTTATTTTCAACAAATAACGATCGCCCCCTAGTTTATTTTCAACATATAACGATCGCCCCCTAGTTTATTTTCAACAAATAACGATCGCCCCCTAGTTTATTTTCAACAAATAACGATCGCCCCCTAGTTTATTTTCAACAAATAACGATCGCCCCCTAGTTTATTTTCAACAAATAACGATCGCCCCCTAGTTTATTTTCAACTAATAACGATCGCCCCCTAGTTTATTTTCAACTAATAACGATCGCCCCCTAGTTTATTTTCAACAAATAACGATCGCCCCCTAGTTTATTTTCAACAAATAACGATCGCCCCCTAGTTTATTTTCAACAAATAACGATCGCCCCCTAGTTTATTTTCAACAAATAACGATCGCCCCCTAGTTTATTTTCAACTAATAACGATCGCCCCCTAGTTTATTTTCAACTAATAACGATCGCCCCCTAGTTTATTTTCAACTAATAACGATCGCCCCCTAGTTTATTTTCAACTAATAACGATCGCCCCCTAGTTTATTTTCAACTAATAACGATCGCCCCCTAGTTTATTTTCAACTAATAACGATCGCTCCCTAGTTTAATTTCAACAAATAACGATCGCCCCCTAGTTTAATTTCAACAAATAACGATCTATCGTTATATAAACACATCATAAAATTAAATACAGAATTTCAAATCCGTAACAATTTGCAAATATATTATCTTTATTAATGGCCATTTTAGGGTCATTTGTTAGGCTCAGTACTAAACGCGCAATTTATCTTTTCTGTTAGAGGAAAAATGTTTAATTTTTGTTCGTGTTGAAATATCTCCTCTATCTATGATGTAGGGCGAAAAAGTACGTTTCCCCGAAAACCCTTTGAAGTTTTTGCCCTCCATTCTATTCAAAATTGCTCGTTTTTTCGCCGCGGAACGAACAGAAAGAGAGACATTAGCACGATGAACGGAAACTCAATTTTCTTGAAAGCCTGACTTTTCATATCTTATTTTCTACAAAAAACAAACGTGAATTTTTTTAGAGCGAAATAAGGCGAGTTTCATTACGTGATCGGTTTCTTACAAGGAGGCATCCCGAAGTGTAACCCACCGATTTTGTTCAAACTCGGGGGATTGGTAGACGTTCATGTATGATGAAAAATCCTAAAGGGAATTTATTCAATGGGCAACCGTTTTGCCATGGCAACGAAAAATGTTTTTGACAACACAAAATATAAAATTTTCCCATTGAAAATAACATGGGATTTTGAACTCAAATTGATCAAAAGTTGATCAACTTTGATGTTTTTATTGTCAATTTTTATTTCTTTTTTCTTTTTTTTTGGCATTATCGAAATTTTGAAATCTGTTCAAATTTTTCACAGGGGGGAGGGACCCTAGGAATCGGTCAGAATCCCATGTTATTTTCAATGGGAAAATTTCCATTTGTTGTTGTCAAAAACATTTTTCGTTGCCATGGCAAAACGGTTGCCCATTGAATAAATTCCCTTTAGGATTTTTCATGATACATGAAGGTCTACCAATCCCCCGAGTTTGAACAAAATCGGTGGGTTACACTTCGGGATGTCTCCTTGTTAGTGGCACCTCCAAAATTCTCAGTTGTTTTTCATTTAGCATTGATTTTCTTTCAATATTGGCGTAGGTCGGTATGCGCGTATTTCTTTACAAGGGTTAGTTCTTTCGGGATGCGAAGGGAAAACTATTTCCTACCTGATGTAAGCTTCTATTTATAAACATATTTCACAATGTCGACGCTTTACGTCAAATAGTTTTGCCGTTGTCACGAAGGAAAATTGTGGGCATATTGTTGAGGCAATCAATTGCTAAGGTGATGTAATTGTACGTCTAATGGCGTTTGGGGTGCGTGAGTTTGCCAATTTTAAAGTTAATTTACCCGTATTTGAGGCGATATTTCACTATCTAATCAGGGCAAAGAATATAAAGCCCCAGGAATGGAAGGTGTAGCTCCGTCTAGTGGAACTTTTGCGCCTCTCGTTTTTAAAGAGAGACCGGGTTGCGATAATCGTTTCCGGTTACTCTGATTTGCTTTGCCGGAAGTTTCTAGCGCAACCAATAATATCAATCCTTCCATTCCTGGGGCTTTATATTCTTAGATCAGGGCTCCCAGCATTTTTGTAATTCCAATATTGTCTATAATACGTCGCCGTTAAAACAAAACCACGTAACTCGAGATACGTGGTTTTGTCAAAATTGACATATTTAGTTTCTACACTCCAACTTACGTATTTAACATTAAAAACATTATAGGTTGCAATTGGATTTTTTTTTTAATCGAGAAAACATTTAAACGTATCTTTGATATTCACAACGCATTTCGCGCAAAAGCACGTATTTATTTTCAGCTCCTATCTTACTTCATGACGCAAAACCACGTATCTCTAAATATTCCCCTTAAGCAAAATATTTTTAAATTAAAATCCTCATAAATTCAATATTGAAACGAAATTATTTAACTATAAAATTAACTCGCATGTAAAAACCTAACACGCGATTTCACAAGTCCCTGCAATTTTAAAAAATCCATTTTTTTCAAAAAGGCCACCGAAAAGATACGTGGTTTTGTTTTAACGGCGACGACTGATTATAGTTCCTTTTATAAAATAACCTTGGCCATCTTGTTGAAATGTTGCCTTCTCTCCCACTAAAGACTTTATGAACTCATTCTTAGGCATTAGCTGAACTATTCCAGGGCAACATTTCAACAAGTTGGGCAAGCGTAAAGACATTTTATAAAATCAACTATTCTGAAGTGCTCCTATAAATTTATATAAATCAAATTTTTCCTTTATTTTAAGCCTATTTGGTTGAAACCCAACTATTAGAATTTAAAAAAATACACATCAACAAGAAATATTTAATTGGTCCCTTGGAAAAATTTAAATCATTGCAAGTGCAGATTCGATTGTCAATTTCTTTACACTGTTATGAGTTATGACTCCTTTTAAATACACTCTATAAAAATAACTAACTTAATATTTTAACCCAATAAACTCCTTTAAATTTGAAATGTAGTTGTATAATTATCCTATAATTTGGAATTTTTATCCTATAATTATCCTATAATTTGGAATTTTTATCCTATAATTATCCTATAATTTGGAAAATTTTATCCTATAATTTGGAAAATTTTATCCTATAATTTGGAAAATTTTATCCTATAATTTGGAAAATTTTATCATAATTATCCTATAATTTGGAAAATTTTATCCTATAATTATCCTATAATTTGGAAAATTTTATCCTATAATTTGGATAACGTAACTAGCGCCAGCTAGCCCAAAATTGTGTTAAATCTGCTATCAGAGATATGTAATTATCTGATCGACCATAATATGAAATTTTATACTTCCTTTTAAGGGATATTTCCAGATGTTGATTGACAGCTCACTACGTTTTTACAACTTATATAAATAAGTTTTTTTGGTTTAGAAAATGTGCGTGTAATCCATCCATAGGTTAATTAATTATTCACAGGATAATTAACATTAAAAATGTTTATATATAGTAGCGCCCTCTTCATGTTGTTAAGTGAAGTACTCAGGGCCGCCTATAGCGCGCCTAGGCCCCATGACAAATGTTATAAGGAGAAGTGTACCGATATTGTGCAAACGCGGGCGCTTTGGGCTGCGTTGTAATCATCATTACACGGTCACTCCTCTCGTATTTCTATATTGATGTAGCTGTTTATAAAATCTAATTTATGGAGCACTTGGCGCCATCTATTGTTAGGAAAGTGTATTTTTACGGCGGTGAAGTCTTAAAACATAATAACTTAAAGATTACTAAAAACGATTAAATGAAATAATTTAAATAATTTATCACTTAAGACTATTGGAAATCAAACAAAATCTAGTAAAATTGTAAAATCTCGATCAGCCAATGGAGATTTTATTTTATGACATCATAAGATGATCCGCAGTACAGCGAGACAATTGCTTCTTAAATATTAAAAAAAATGTTTTTTACCTAATTATTATTACAAATTATTTCACTAAAAATTGTAAATTAAGTATTTGAGTAACTCTTAGTAATCATAATTGGTTGCACTTTTAAAAGTAATATTAAGTCTCCTCTTGGCTCTTGCGCGCAAACTAGCTTTGACAATTTTAAATTCAATAGTTAGTTATAACATATTAAATCGTACTCTATTTGCTAACCATGAGCCGTGATGTAATATCCCCTGGGAATCTGATCTGTTTATAATGAATGCAATATGTGGGGTTTATCCTCCATAAATTTAGCCAGATTTCCAGTTTCTCCTCTCCATAAATTTAGCGAGATTTCCAGTTTGTACTCTCCATAAATTTTTGCCTTATTTCCAGTTTCTCCTCTCCATAAATTTTGCCTTATTTCCAGTTTCTCCTCTCCATAAATTTAGCCTTATTTCCAGTTTCTCCTCTCCATAAATTTAGCCTTATTTCCAGTTTCTCCTCTCCATAAATTTAGCCTTATTTCCAGTTTCTCCTCTCCATAAATTTAGCGAGATTTCCAGTTTCTCCTCTCCATAAATTTAGCGAGATTTCCAGTTTCTCCTCTCCATAAATTTAGCCTTATTTCCAGTTTCTCCTCTCCATAAATTTAGCCTTATTTCCAGTTTCTCCTCTCCATAAATTTAGCCTTATTTCCAGTTTCTCCTCTCCATAAATTTAGCCTTATTTCCAGTTTCTCCTCTCCATAAATTTAGCCTTATTTCCAGTTTCTCCTCTCCATAAATTTAGCCTTATTTCCAGTTTCTCCTCTCCATAAATTTAGCCTTATTTCCAGTTTCTCCTCTCCATAAATTTAGCGAGATTTCCAGTTTCTCCTCTCCATAAATTTAGCGAGATTTCCAGTTTCTCCTCTCCATAAATTTAGCCTTATTTCCAGTTTCTCCTCTCCATAAATTTAGCCTTATTTCCAGTTTCTCCTCTCCATAAATTTGCCTTATTTCCAGTTTCTCCTCTCCATAAATTTTGCCTTATTTCCAGTTTCTCCTCTCCATAAATTTAGCCTTATTTCCAGTTTCTCCTCTCCATAAATTTTGCCTTATTTCCAGTTTCTCCTCTCCATAAATTTAGCCTTATTTCCAGTTTCTCCTCTCCATAAATTTAGCCTTATTTCCAGTTTCTCCTCTCGGTAAACTTAGCCGTATTTCCAGTTTCTCCTCTCGTTAAACTTAGCCGTATTTCCAGTTTCTCCTCTCGTTAAACTTAGCCGTATTTCCAGTTTCTCCTCTTCATAAATTAAGCCTTATTTCCAGTTTCTCCTCTTCATAAATTAAGCCTTATTTCCAGTTTCTCCTCTTCATAAATTAAGCCTTATTTCCAGTTTCTCCTCTCGGTAAACTTAGTCGTATTTCCAGTTTCTCCTCTCGGTAAACTTAGCCGTATTTCCAGTTTCTCCTCTCGGTAAACTAAACCATATTTCCAGTTTCCCCTCTTCATAAATTAAGCCATATTTCCAGTTTCTCCTCTTCATAAATTAAGCCATATTTCCAGTTTGTACTCTCCATAAATTTTGCCTTATTTCCAGTTTCTCCTCTCCTTAAATTTTACATCATCCGAATAACGTCTGAATGTATTTTTTTTAAAGATTTAACGTCAAATATTCCTAATTTTCAACTTAAAAATGAGTTTATCTTCACATTGTTTACAGGGTTGCCACATCACTTTGAAAGCCTGCAATTCCTGGAAAAGTCAGGGAATTTGAATATAGTTCTCAAAGTCAGGGAATTTCTAAAATTAGTATAAAAGTCAGGTAGTTTAAATTTGCTGGCAAATAGAAAACCTTTCCTAAAGTATAGGTTAAAGTTTGACGTAAAATAAGTAAGGGGGAATCTCTGGAAATGGACTGGGAAAAGTCTGGGAATTTGAATCGGAAAACACTGTGGCAACCCTTAAAGTTTAGTTACTAAAAGACAGATATGACATGGCATTGTAATAATAATATACTAATATATTCGTAAACAATTATTTTAACTCAACCCGTGGAAATTAAATTTGCAATTTATAATCTTCACTTTCCTAAACGTACCTATAACTTCCCCTATCTCTTCAAGCAGCCAAAAATAAGCCCATATATTCCGCAAAAAGGTCCCCTTATGAGCACGTCTGGCCATGGCTGTATCCGTGGTTTGTATAGACAATGGGCCTTTAACCTCGGACATTCTAGCGTTAATCCGTCACTATTTTATCGATCCCGAGCTCCGTTCTTTCGCGTACTCCGCCCAGTTCTGCGGGCCGTACATAAGCAGCGTCTGCGGAGCTGCCAGTTCCTTAAACTCAAAATTATCGATTTCAGAAATAAATTATCGTATACGCCTGAAAACTGGCAATAAATTTGAATTTAACTTAAATTTCGACGAATTGAAAACTTAGGTTTAATAGACTAATAGATTTTTTATACCCCTGTACCGTAGTGAATACATACCGGAAACTTATGTTTAATAGTCAGTTTTTCAGCCAATTTAAAAAATATCGCAGGGCCCCCAGAGGTGCTATAATTCCTATATTTTCAAAAATGTCCTATAACATCCTATATTTTTAGCAAAACACCTAAAAAGTCCTATAAAATCCTATAATTTTGATATTTTGCCCATTTCGAATCCCGCCACTCTGTTAAATTGCTAGATTTAGCTATAGGATAAATTCCTATACAACGTCACTCTAATTTATACTTTTGTTATTGTTAACATGGTTAGCTACTAGTATATTTTTGAGATTAAATGTTTCAATAGTTTCTATTTTTCAAGTGAAAATCAAAGATTTATTTCACTAAATATAGATTTTGTTAGGTTATAGATTTTTAAATACAAAGTTAGTAAATGAAATAGCATATTTAGTCCTATAAAATCCTATAATTTGAAAAAATAGTCCTATAAACTCCTATATTTTTAGGAATATAATCCTATGTTTCCTATAAAAAAATTGAAGATTTGAGTGGGGGCCCTGTATCGTACATTATCGTACGCGCAAGCGGAATTATCGAAAAATGCGGACTATATAAGTAAACCATTGAAAATATCGTACGTCCCAAAATTAGCTCGAAAATTATCGACGTGTACGATAATTATAGTACGTCTGGCAACGCGGAGCGTCTGCCTTTGCCTACTCCCTCCCCCAGAAATATAAAGGTTTGACGCCTTAGGGGGAGTCCGAGGGGCCGCGAAAGGCCTTTACCTTGGAACGGAGCTCGACGTCGTTGCCGATATCATTCCGGATCCGTTAAGTTCGGGTGGCTCGCCACTTCTCTAATCTGTCGCTCCGGGAGTTGCTCTCCCCCCCCCCCTTTGGTTTTTCCACATTTGGCCCCCGCCCACCTTCGCGCCAAATTTGGGACTCCAACTCCTTCCCTCTGGCCCCCCTGTAAAGTCTTCTTTTTGGTTGGTCCTGTAGCGGGATTTGTGCTTCGTACAGGTAAGCGTCATTTTTCCACCTATACAGTATGAAAATAATCTACGAAATTAAGTGACTTTTTTTTGTAAATAACGAAATTATTGGTCCTAGCTTGCAGCTCAGGCGTTGTTTATTGTATTCTGTTAATTTCTAGCAACTGACAAACAGGGTAGCTTGATAATTATCCGATTGAAAAAATCATGATAATTATCAAATCGTGGATTTCCCCCCGATTTCGTTAAGTTCAATGGCTAAATGAAGTAAGCCACACAGGTTGAGTTGGATTTGGCAGTACAAGTTTATTCAAAGCAATATTTTCGCAAGCTTCTACTGAAATACTCCTATATTAATACTCCTTGGCGTCGGCGAATCATTGAATATATTTTATTGAAAGGTCTATTCTGGTTACGAAAATATATGCATGACAATTTCGTACATAAATGTGGTTGAAAAAAAATCGAAAAATTAAAAAAAATCGGATAATTATCTTTTTGTATTTTTTTTTAAATATCATGATTTTTTGCAACCTTGCTGACAAATAAGTATAAACCTGGAATAAACTAAAACTATATAAAAAGTCAGAAAAATATATGAAGGATCAGAAAATTTACGTTAAGATGTAGTGGCTATCTTAAAAAGTCAGGGACAATCACTTCATCTATCGGTCAGTCGACGGCGCCATATTCAAATTCAACCATTAGGATAAAACTTTTGATCACAATACAAGCAATACAATTTCAATATTTTTTTATTTTATGTATACCGCGAAAATATCACGTTTATATAGTTAACAACCCCTTGAAAATATCACGTTTATATAGTTAACAACCCCTTGAAAATATCACGTTTATATAGTTAACAGCCCCTTGAAAATATCACGTTTATATAGTTAACAGCCCCTTGAAAATATCACGTTTATATAGTTAACAGCCCCTTGAAAATATCACGTTTATATAGTTAACAGCCCTTGAAAATATCACGTTTATATAGTTAACAGCCCTTGAAAATATCACGTTTATATAGTTAACAACCCCTTTGAAAATATCACGTTTATATAGTTAACAGCCCTTGAAAATATCACGTTTATATAGTTAACAGCCCTTGAAAATATCACGTTTATATAGTTAACAACCCCTTTGAAAATATCACGTTTATATAGTTAACAACCCCTTTTAAAATATCACGTTTATATAGTTAACAACCCCTTTGAAAATATCACGTTTATATAGTTAACAACCCCTTTTAAAATATCACGTTTATATAGTTAACAACCCCTTTGAAAATATCACGTTTATATAGTTAACAACCCCTTTTAAAATATCACGTTTATATAGTTAACAACCCCTTTGAAAATATCACGTTTATATAGTTAACAGCCCCTTGAAAATATCACGTTCATATAGTTAACAGCCCCTTGAAAATATCACGTTTATATAGTTAACAACCCCTTGAAAATATCACGTTTATATAGTTAACAGCCCCTTGAAAATATCACGTTTATATAGTTAACAGCCCCTTGAAAATATCACGTTTATATAGTTAACAGCCCCTTGAAAATATCACGTTTATATAGTTAACAACCCCTTGAAAATATCACGTTTATATAGTTAACAACCCCTTGAAAATATCACGTTTATATAGTTAACAACCCCTTGAAAATATCACGTTTATATAGTTAACAACCCCTTGAAAATATCACGTTTATATAGTTAACAACCCCTTGAAAATATCACGTTTATATAGTTAACAACCCCTTGAAAATATCACGTTTATATAGTTAACAGCCCCTTGAAAATATCACGTTTATATAGTTAACAGCCCTTGAAAATATCACGTTTATATAGTTAACAGCCCTTGAAAATATCACGTTTATATAGTTAACAGCCCTTGAAAATATCACGTTTATATAGTTAACAACCCCTTTGAAAATATCACGTTTATATAGTTAACAACCCCTTTGAAAATATCACGTTTATATAGTTAACAACCCCTTTTAAAATATCACGTTTATATAGTTAACAACCCCTTGAAAATATCACGTTTATATAGTTAACAACCCCTTGAAAATATCACGTTTATATAGTTAACAACCCCTTGAAAATATCACGTTTATATAGTTAACAACCCCTTGAAAATATCACGTTTATATAGTTAACAACCCCTTGAAAATATCACGTTTATATAGTTAACAGCCCCTTTAACATATCACGTTTATATAGTTAACAGCCCCTTGAAAATATCACGTTTATATAGTTAACAACCCCTTGAAAATATCACGTTTATATAGTTAACAACCCCTTGAAAATATCACGTTTATATAGTTCACAACCCCTTGAAAATATCACGTTTATATAGTTCACAACCCCTTGAAAATATCACGTTTATATAGTTCACAACCCCTTGAAAATATCACGTTTATATAGTTCACAACCCCTTGAAAATATCACGTTTATATAGTTAACAACCCCTTTGAAAATATCACGTTTATATAGTTAACAGCCCCTTGAAAATATCACGTTCATATAGTTAACAGCCCCTTGAAAATATCACGTTTATATAGTTAACAGCCCCTTGAAAATATCACGTTTATATAGTTAACAACCCCTTGAAAATATCACGTTTATATAGTTAACAACCCCTTGAAAATATCACGTTTATATAGTTAACAACCCCTTGAAAATATCACGTTTATATAGTTAACAACCCCTTGAAAATATCACGTTTATATAGTTAACAACCCCTTGAAAATATCACGTTTATATAGTTAACAACCCCTTGAAAATATCACGTTTATATAGTTAACAACCCCTTGAAAATATCACGTTTATATAGTTAACAGCCCCTTTAACATATCACGTTTATATAGTTAACAGCCCCTTGAAAATATCACGTTTATATAGTTAACAACCCCTTTAACATATCACGTTTATATAGTTAACAGCCCCTTGAAAATATCACGTTTATATAGTTAACAACCCCTTGAAAATATCACGTTTATATAGTTAACAACCCCTTGAAAATATCACGTTTATATAGTTCACAACCCCTTGAAAATATCACGTTTATATAGTTCACAACCCCTTGAAAATATCACGTTTATATAGTTCACAACCCCTTGAAAATATCACGTTTATATAGTTCACAACCCCTTTGAAAATATCACGTTTATATAGTTAACAACCCCTTTGAAAATATCACGTTTATATAGTTAACAGCCCCTTGAAAATATCACGTTCATATAGTTAACAGCCCCTTGAAAATATCACGTTTATATAGTTAACAGCCCCTTGAAAATATCACGTTTATATAGTTAACAACCCCTTGAAAATATCACGTTTATATAGTTAACAACCCCTTGAAAATATCACGTTTATATAGTTAACAACCCCTTGAAAATATCACGTTTATATAGTTAACAACCCCTTGAAAATATCACGTTTATATAGTTAACAACCCCTTGAAAATATCACGTTTATATAGTTAACAGCCCCTTGAAAATATCACGTTTATATAGTTAACAGCCCCTTGAAAATATCACGTTTATATAGTTAACAACCCCTTGAAAATATCACGTTTATATAGTTAACAACCCCTTGAAAATATCACGTTTATATAGTTCACAGCCCCTTGAAAATATCACGTTTATATAGTTAACAACCCCTTGAAAATATCACGTTTATATAGTTAACAACCCCTTGAAAATATCACGTTTATATAGTTAACAACCCCTTGAAAATATCACGTTTATATAGTTCACAACCCCTTGAAAATATCACGTTTATATAGTTAACAACCCCTTGAAAATATCACGTTTATATAGTTAACAACCCCTTGAAAATATCACGTTTATATAGTTAACAACCCCTTGAAAATATCACGTTTATATAGTTAACAACCCCTTGAAAATATCACGTTTATATAGTTAACAACCCCTTGAAAATATCACGTTTATATAGTTAACAACCCCTTGAAAATATCACGTTTATATAGTTAACAACCCCTTGAAAATATCACGTTTATATAGTTAACAGCCCCTTGAAAATATCACGTTTATATAGTTAACAGCCCCTTGAAAATATCACGTTTATATAGTTAACAACCCCTTGAAAATATCACGTTTATATAGTTAACAACCCCTTGAAAATATCACGTTTATATAGTTCACAGCCCCTTGAAAATATCACGTTTATATAGTTAACAACCCCTTGAAAATATCACGTTTATATAGTTAACAACCCCTTGAAAATATCACGTTTATATAGTTAACAACCCCTTGAAAATATCACGTTTATATAGTTCACAACCCCTTGAAAATATCACGTTTATATAGTTAACAACCCCTTGAAAATATCACGTTTATATAGTTAACAACCCCTTGAAAATATCACGTTTATATAGTTAACAACCCCTTGAAAATATCACGTTTATATAGTTAACAACCCCTTGAAAATATCACGTTTATATAGTTAACAACCCCTTGAAAATATCACGTTTATATAGTTAACAACCCCTTGAAAATATCACGTTTATATAGTTAACAACCCCTTGAATATATCACGTTTATATAGTTAACAGCCCCTTTAACATATCACGTTTATATAGTTAACAGCCCCTTTAACATAAGACAATTATTTTTTTTTGTGATCAGTGTCATCCTTACTACATTAAGTATCGAAATTATGCAAAGTATGTAGACGTTTGAACGCAAATTGTCTCGTGATTCCATGGTAACCAAGTAAATGCAAACTGCTGGGAATTGCGTGTGGTTATACAGGCGCTCGGTCCAATAAAAATACTGACGCCTCAGCGCCATCTATGCATGTTTTGGTCACAAAAATCGGTGTCAGGGTGACCACACTTCCTAAATTTCGATTGTTTTCCTATAACTTCCTATAATTTGGTAATTTTCCTATTTTTCGATATATTTTTCGTATTTCGCGGTTTTTTTACAATATAGTTTTAAAGTTCGATAGAAAGGTCTTTTACTAAAGCAATAATTTCATTGACTTTAACGGCTGGCTGGGGTTTTAAATTAAAATATAATATTACTTACTTTAAATTAAATATTAATAATAAATCAAAGTTCCTTAAAAGCATTTGTTTTATCTTTATTAAAATTACTCCTATAATTTCCTATACTTACCTAAAAATTACTCCTATACTTACCTAAAAATTACTCCTATATTTACCTGAAAATTACTCCTATATTTACCTGAAAATTACTCCTATATTTACCTGAAAATTACTCCTATATTTACCTGAAAATTACTCCTATATTTACCTGAAAATTACTCCTATATTTACCTGAAAATTACTCCTATATTTACCTGAAAATTACTCCTATATTTACCTGAAAATTACTCCTATATTTACCTGAAAATTACTCCTATATTTACCTGAAAATTACTCCTATATTTACCTGAAAATTACTCCTATATTTACCTGAAAATTACTCCTATATTTACCTGAAAATTACTCCCATATTTACCTGAAAATTACTCCCATATTTACCTGAAAATTACTCCCATATTTACCTGAAAATTACTCCCATATTTACCTGAAAATTACTCCCATATTTACCTGAAAATTACTCCCATATTTACCTGAAAATTACTCCCATATTTACCTGAAAATTACTCCCATATTTACCTGAAAATTACTCCCATATTTACCTGAAAATTACTCCCATATTTACCTGAAAATTACTCCCATATTTACCTGAAAATTACTCCCATATTTACCTGAAAATTACTCTTATATTTACCTATATTTACGTGCAAATTACTCCTATATTTACCTATATTTACCTGAAAATTACTCCTATATTTACCTGAAAATTACTCCTATATTTACCTATACAAAATTGGAAGGTCACCCTGCGCTGTATAAATTTTTTTTTGAAACATTTTCAACCTGACGTTCAGTTATTGATAAAATAATCGTATTTGAAATTTGGCTGGGCTCCCTGTTGTAGTTGGATGCGAGTTTATCTCTGGATATATCGTCCACCTTGGGCGTTGAAGTATTCCACCTGGCTCACGACTTTCTCCTCACGAGACAGTTATGACTCCTTAGAATATTGTCTTCTTGCTCAGGAAGCATACCTTTTTAAGCGCGATTTTTCAGCCTCCACCTGCCGCCCTGCGGCACAGAAAATGCTTTTACTGATAATTTCGGTTCACGTATTTATTATAACACGCACTACCATTCCTCTTTGACGTAACTAGCGCCGATCACCGCTAACTTCTGTTATACCTAGTGGAAGCAAAAGTGAATCCATATTCAGATGGTTGCTATGTTTTTAAACGTACTGGCGAGCTTTTGGATATATTCTCTATTCTCGAAATCAATGTTACTTGAGACAAATAAAGTGGTCGGCATTCACCATTAATAAACATCAGAGCAACTTCATTATCCGATCAATAGATGGCCTTAGCGTTCTTGCGTTTTTTAAAGGCGCAATTTTCCAATGAGAACACCAACAGTTAAAAAATATCTGGCAACTTACGGACTTGGCACTTAAGGGGGGGAAATACAGTTAAAGCCTCTTTTTCGTTCAAGCTGAACGGTTCTGTTTCAACAATTACATAATTGAATTATATTTTTCTTATTAGGCTGAACCTTACTCTAGTGCTTAAAATAATTTTGATAATTCTAATATTTATAGTTAACCAGATATGAGGTCCTAACTAAAGGGTAGTTTGGGCGCTTGCCCAACTTGTTTGGCTCCGGAGGTCCGAATTAAAACGTAATAACTTAATTACTTTTATATTTAAAATTGTCAAAATTATTTTAATTGCTAAACAAGAGGCTGTTCTACTCATAAATTTTAATTTTGTAAGTTAAAATACAAAATTAAGAGTTCAGCTTGAAATAGCGCGAAAGTTGACAATGGCCACTGTAGTCTTCTCCCTTAAGCTCGCGCGGGGAAATCATTGTGTTGATTTACGTAGAAAAATTGGCCATTTTCTGTCCAATCGTTAGTCCTTAGTTGTTTAACACCTTTAAAAACGACAAACAAAAGCTCAACCTGATTAAATTTATGGAACGTCATCCTGTCAAAATTAAAAATAATAAAATATTACTTTTTTTATCTATTGTGGGTTAAAAATGAAAATATCTAAATTATTTTTTCCCCACTAAATTTATATTCTTAATTCTAAAATCTCGGGAAAAATACACTTTGAGTTGCTTCTCCAGTTGATGGGCTTTCACCCCAACATCAGGGTTCGTACACCTGGAGAAGTCAGGGAATTTGGAAATGTTTCCAAAGGGTCAGGGATTTTGAAAATGATTCCAAAAAAATCAGGCAAATAAATTTTCGAAAAAATATTTTTCAAAAATCTTTCCTAAACCATTCATTTATTCTACACTGGAAATTTGGAAATTTGGAAATTTTGTCAGAGAAAACTTGGAAATGTCCGTAAAATTTGTTCGATCCCTGCCAACTAGGAGCAACAAACACAGCACCTCACACAAGGAGAACGCAACCCGTCAAAAATCATGCAATTTCTTGTGTACAGTTGTCATTGGTTAGACGCTTTAGCGCCTGCTGCCGTCGGAAGGGGAAAATTCGGAAATTGTCTCCCCCCCCCCCAGCGCTTAAAACATGCAGCGTAAAGGCTCGTCCAATGAAATTTGTACACAGCACTGCGTTAGCGTGTTTAAAGCGGCTTAAAGGCTAGCTTCTTTCTCCTTGTGTTTGTTGCTGCTACCGTTACCCTGATCCACAGTGAGCTAGCTGAAATCGTACCGAGTGCCACCCCTCTTAATGACGTCGTACACAAAAATATTTTTCTCCACGCATTTCATTTTCGTTTCAATCGCTAAATTATTTTATTTAAAAAAAAACCAAAAATGTGTGCGGAATTTCTTGTTCGATTTCTGGATTTCTTGCCGGATTTCGAGATTATCCAGGCTGGATTTCGGATTTATTTGAATGACCCCTCGATGGCGTGTCATAAAATCGATGTAAAAAGAAATACGGAATTTTTCGGACTCTTGCCGCCATCTAGTAAGACTTCGGGTATTTAAAAATCGGCCTCTAATGACCCCTATAAATTATTTTCTCCTTTGACAACAATATCTAATTTGGTCTGGCGAAAGATTATTGAAGTAATTATCCCGACCATAATTGAAGTGCTTGGATAATTCCCGTTTAATTACACACAACGTTTACAACTTAATTACAGATAATGCAATTAAAGGTTAAAAAATATAGTTGAGAAAGTTAAATAGGTGATAGCATAAATTGTTTTGGTCTTAGCTAACTTGTTGAAATGTTCCCGGAAATTCGTAAAAGTACTGCCGAGGGGCTAACCACTCCCCGTAATCGGTGTACAAGCCTGTACCTTTGACTGCACTAAAATGATTACGTAAATGAGTGCAGATTTAGCACTACCAAAGGCTGTACTCATTGGTAATCGGTGTACAGATTTTCAGAGAGTGGTTAGCCCCTCGAGTACTGCCAACTTCTATAACGCGCTTCCGCGATCGGGGTGGCCGTGTTCAAAACATAGGGGTTGCTTCACTAAGCTTAGGTTAAAAAAGTCTCATTTTTTTACAATTTTCTAGTCGGAGACTTAACATCACTATCACAATAATAATACTAACGTCCGAGTCGTCATTAAATTAAGTTCAACAATTAATATTTTTTCCTATTTAAAAAGTATAAATATTTGAAAACATAACCACAAAATTTTAAAGGGGAACGGTCAAGCTTTAACCAGTTAAATAGCCCTATAGCCCATTAAAATCTAAAATTTATGGCGAAAACCGCCTCAAAAAATATTGAGTGGTTATTTTTTGATAAAATAAAGAAATTTCGGGAAATCGAAACGCGCGTGTCCACCGCGACATCTTTTGAGAAATCGGTGAGACAGAAAAACAACGTAAAAGCGCGCGCCGCTGAAGACGTAAAAAATTAGTTTCGCATGCGCGGCGCGTTCCAGTTATAAGAGACCTAAGCCTAAATTGCGCGATTTTAAAAGATAGGATAGTTCGCTAATCGCTCTTACGGGGTTAGGGGCGCTGGCGGCAGCCCCTAAAATGGCGGCGAAAATTCAAACACTGGCGCTATTTTTCGTTTCAACGTTTTGGGCCAAAAGCTATTTTTTCGAGACAAAAAAGGTACGTATTAATATATTGAACGTCTTGTTAATCCCTTGATACGGAAATAAGGCCATATTCGGAAAAGCTTGGCCGTTCCCCTTTCAGTATGACTTTCTTTAAAGATTTATTTAATGAAGCTGGAAGTCGCTGTACTTTAAAACCAATTATAACCACGTGACTATTTCTAAAGGTTTCTACCGTTTGATGGCGCTCAAATGTTTCCCGAAAGAAGTTTTACGCGGTATACCTTGCAATTTATGCTATCGCCTATTGCGAAAATGACGTGAGTAAAAATTGACCAACGCGAAAAAGAAACTGATCCGGTTTTGAGATCCTGCATATCGCTGTGGCAATACCATTACTATAAAATTCTTGGAACGCGGAGACCTGGGATGAAACTAAAAGTACGTGAAGATATAACAATGCTAGCTAAATTGGCTAGGCTCACGAATAAAGATGGAACGAAAATCTGAGCTTCGTAATATATCTACTTTAGTAGGTGGTTTCTTTAAAACGTTTTATTCGCTTGTTCCGGGGACGATAATTACTCCGGCCCATAAACTATTCGCTTGTTCCGGAGCGTTAGGGTTACTTCTAAAGGAGTAAATCATATTTGGTCGCCTGCTAGCCAGAATTCAACCGCTAAAAAGGCCACAGGCAGCCATTTTGGAAAATGTATTTACTCCACTCGAACTATTTGCCACCACAGAATCGGAGTAAAATGACGTCATAGCCTTGCTCTTCTTACCCTACTCCGAAATTTCGGAAACCACCTTGTATTTGAAAGGTTACAACTCTTTCACCTTGTATTTCCGTCTCCGCAGGAAGTGACTGATTCGAAGGACCTCGACGGGGGAGAGCTATGCGTCATGAAGGATGCTTTAGTCCATCTAGAGTCCAGCATCAGAACGGACCCGGAAGGACCAGCCGTCTTGACGTCACCCACTGACGCGGAGCTGATCGGCGGCGCGCCGGGATCCGACCGCCTGCGCCATCACCCGCTCTACCATCACCATGGCAACGGATCCTCCCCCGCCTCCCGTTCTTCTTCGTCGTCGGCCAGCGGACAGGGCCGCTTCCTCGGCGCCGCCAGTCCGTCTCACCCCGGCCGAAGGCGATCCTCGTCCACCGGCGGAGCCCCCTCGGCCGCCGCTGCTGTGGTGCGCCCGCCCACGCCGCCCCTCAGGGGTGACCGGGGTGCCGCTTTCCGTACCTTCGTGCCCAGAGCAGACATCATTACGGAGGGACACGTAGACAAGGGTAAGTCTCTCTCTCACTCGAGACTCCGTGTTTATACGCTACTAAATATCCCTAAATCCTGATCTTCCTCCTAATCTATCATTGTCGACGAACTCGAGGACGGTTGTTGTTGTTTTGTGAAGAGCAAATAATCGGGAGCGTGGCCATCGCATCAGATCAATTTGCGTATTGTAGCCACCAGCTTAGGCCCAAGTCATCTAGCGACTTAAAATTCCTCTAAACAGGTGGCCGGGTTGAGCATATGAGTATAGTAACGACGATAACAGGGCTCCCAGAGTTCCTATAATTCCTATAAATTCCTATAATTTCAATATGCGCCTATAATTTCCTATTTTCTCATAATTGTTCCTATAAATTCCTATTTTTTCGAAATTTTCTAGTTTTTCTATAGCTATATCCAGAAATTCCTATAATTTTAAAAATAATGTATTAGAAAACAGCCTTAACGTTAGGGAAAAATTTGCCTTCTAAATAGAGCTTAGCTCTGGCTTAGGTCCGAAACCCTCAACGGTTGGTCTCCCAGAGTTCCTATAAATTCCTACAATTTCAATATACTCCTATAATTTCCTATATTTCAAAATTGTTCGTATAAATTACTATTTTTAGCTAAAATGTTCCTATAAATTCCTATTTTTTGGCTATAAATGTTCCCATAAATTCCTATATTTTCTAGGAAATTTCCTATAATTCCTATAATTTTTAAAAAAATCGCTGGGAGCCCCGCGATAACAATCGTAATAAGATCTTATTAGTGGTGTTGAGTCGCCATTTAGTTGTCATCAAATTTAAAATATTAGTTAATTATTTCTAAATTTGTTACTGACGTAATCGCTATTGCCTGGATTGAATTATATTTTTCCATAAATTTATATTAACCCTTTTTTATAAATTGAAACGCTAGCCTAAAGGATAAGGTTATCTTTATTATATTATTAAATATTCTTTCGATAATTTAGTAAATTCTAAACTTGGCGTTAAATTGTAAATACATATCGTGTATTATATAAATTTTTAATAACTATTATTTATAAACTCTAAAAACGATAGGCTTATAACTACCCCAGCCTCCGTCCTGCAATCTATTCTGGAACGTAGATTTTATATCCATCCATAACAATCCCCCATTCCTCTCAAAACTATAACCAATAAAAAAGATTTTCAAGATGGCTAAAATTCCTTTTGTAACGGCGGATGATACCGGTACGATGGCACCTTTACTCCGTTCTTCGTCGGGGGGGGGGGGGTAGCTTTTTCTAATGTAAACAATAATAAAAGAACATCCGCCGACGGGGGGGGGGGGGCGAGGTTGAATACGCCGGTGCTGTAGCGCCGAGAACCGCAGGATCGAAATGCGCACGCGCGCTAGTTCCTTTCCAGCTCGATTGTGACGTCGCGGATTTATCCCGGACTAAAAACGATCGCGGAGGGGGGGTGCTAGAAGATTAGTGGAACGGCTCTGAACCGACAGCGCGCCCCGCGGTAGCCATGACTGTTCGCCCGCTCATTGCTTTCGTAATCCCTGTCAAAATGCTACCCCCGGAGAGGAGAGAGAGTTAATTTAAAATAGAAGAACCTTCGCTCCGTTTTCTCGCTTTCTTTTCAGTGATAAATTAAAAGCGTTGTACACTCAAGCCCGCGTTGTCTCTCCTTCGCGGTTGGGCTTCTCCTCGAAACGTACTCGTAATGCGGGGAAGAAGATGGGAAAATATTGATTTTCCGCGCTACTAGGTTTTCCCCTCACGTCGGCTTTTGTTAAAACTCACGAACCAGCCAAAAAAGAGAACCATCTCGACGGATTTTGATCCCTCCACTTGCCTTTTTACTCGTTTCGCATTATCTACTCTACGGTTTATCATCGCGCTCCGATACGACTGAGGATAACATTTTTCCTAATTTCGTATTGACATTTATTCGGACGTAAGTTTTTACTTTTAATTTTTTTAGGTGTTTTTACGCCGTTATCCTAACTGCGTAGATAGCATTATTTAAAACGAAATTAAACGTAATTAATTTAAAACTATTCGTTAAAAATATAAAAATTACTATCTGCGCGGTATTCATCAAAGGATAAAAATCGTTACGTAAGAAAATCTAACGTCCATTTTCCATACATAAAATTAAACCTTAAAGGCCTAGGTTTTCTTCCAACTGTCCCCCTTTAAAATAGGCCAACATGTTCAGCGGTTGGCCTACCACCAGGGTATTTGTGCTCCACTAAGTTAATTTAAAGGGGGACAGGCAGAAAAAAACCTAGGCCTTTAAGGTTTAATTTCATGTATGAAAAATGGACGTTAGATTTTCTTACGTAACGATTTTTATCCTTTGATGAATACAGCGCAGATAGTAATTATTATATTTTCAACAAATAGTTTTAAATTAATTACGTTTAATTTCGTACGTTAGCTTTTGTATGTATAATATTTATCATTTGATTATTTAGTGATTTGTAAATTCCTAAATATCTGCCCTTTTATTGACTAATAGTCGGCCATAAATATTTTTACAATTTTTATCATAATCGTATATAATTTTCGACGTAATTTCAGAATTTCCGGTTTGTTCGATTTCTGAAATATCGCGTTTTATTTATATTTGCGTAAAAGATTGAACGGGTGTGTCAATTTTTCTTACCGGAGTTTCTTGGCCGGCGCGCGCTGACAGTTGGCAAAAATCAATTTTTGAAGGTTGACTCACCACCACACGCTAAACGGCGCTTTGGCCCCGTATCGAGCGGTCTCCGTTGCCAGCTGGTCTAGCGACGTAGCCACAATTTTTCCCGGAATCATTTGGCCTATTTCAACGCGTCTTCCCTCTCGTACTGTTCGCCTAGCGGCGGAACCCACCCTTCATTGTAAAGGCTAAAAACACTTTCTTGACGGAAACCACCGATGTAGGGGCTGCCCTATTCAAAAGATAATACACGCGTTCTATTTTAATAGAGATTGAAGAAATATTTGCCGATATGTCGGGCAATATGCCAAATAATTTCTCATTTTTCTCGCCTCATTCGTCTTAGCGTGGTGGTTTTTTCGTAGACAGGGTTGCCACCGGTCAGGGAAAGGTAAGGGAATTTTTAAAAAAGTTGTAAATTTATTTTGAGAATTTTATAAAGGTTACGTAATAAAAACTAAGGCTTATAAATTGTAAATGTGAAAAATAATCAGCCTTTATTAAATTATAAAATAAAACTAGTTTAATAATGACGTTGAAAGGTTAAGGGGAAAATCTACAAAAGTGTTCGGGAAAAAGTCGGGGAATTTGTATCTGAAATATTGTGGCAACCCTGATAGGCCTTTGCTCGGAAGAGAAGAAGCCGGTTCAATTTGTTTTCTCTCTCTTTCGCCCCGAATAGTTTGTCCGGAGAGTGCCGAGAGGAGATTGCAACAGCGGCAGAAGGAATCGGCAACATCTTCGTCATCACCATCGTCATCTTCTCGAGATAAGCGGGAGCAGTTGGGATTCGCATCCTCCTCTTCAGCCTCCGTCGCGGATCGTACGCAGCAGCCAGAAGACAGCGGCACCAGTCAGCGAAGCGATACCCCAGTTTCCTTCGCGAACGCACCCAACAACGTCCAAAGTTCGTACCCGGAAGTACCGGATGGAGAAGAAGCTGGTACCGCCGATGGAAGAAGCCGATTGGAACAGAGAAATCCTCTAGCTTTCCTACTACAAGTCGCCAAAGAAAGGTATCCTTACGTATCCCTTACGTCACTCGCACGGTTCGTACACGACCTGGAAAAATCAGGGAATTTGAAAATGTTTCCAAAATGTTAGGGAAAAGTCAAGGAATTTGATAATGGTTTCAAAATGTTAGGGAAAAGTCAGGGAATTTGATAATGGTTTCAAAATGTTAGGGAAAAGTCAGGGAATTTGAAAATGTTTCCAAAATGTTAGGGAAAAGTCAAGGAATTTGATAATGGTTTCAAAATGTTAGGGAAAAGTCAGGGAATTTGAAAATGTTTCCAAAATGTTAGGGAAAAGTCAAGGAATTTGAAAATGTTTCCAAAATGTTAGGGAAAAGTCAAGGAATTTGATAATGGCTTCAAAATGTTAGGGAAAAGTCAGGGAATTTGAAAATGTTTCCAAAATGTTAGGGAAAAGTCAGGGAATTTGAAAATGATTCCAAAATATCTGGGAAAAGTCAAGGAATTTGAAAATGTTTCCAAAATGTTTGGAAAAGTCAGAGAATTTGAAAATTATTCCAAAATGTTAGGGAAAAGTCAAGGAATTTGAAAATTATTCCAAAATGTTAGGGAAAAGTCAAGGAATTTGAAAATAATTACAAAATGTTAGGGAAAAGTCAAGGAATTTGAAAATGATTCCAAAACGTCAGGGAAATTTACAAGGTTTCCAAAACGCCAGGGAAAAGTCGAGGAGTTTGAAGATTTTGAAGTCAAACCATTCATTTATTCTACAAAAATAGTCAAGGAAAATTTGTCAATTTGGTCAGGGAAAACCAGGAAATGTCAGGGAATTTAATTCCGGAAATTTGGTACGAACGCTGATCCGATTTAAATGAGGGGTGCACTCGGAATAGTTCATACCCCCCTTTTCAGTTATGAGAACGTTAGGAATTAGATTTTTCTGTCAATTTCTGATATTTTATTTGGGTAGTAGTTTGGTATGACCATAAGTCTATTATTATATTTAACAAGTGTCCATCGAAATAATCACCTATTGATGTCTTACCAAAACTAAAAGCTACTGTATCGAGATAATTTAAAAAACATTCCTAAGCGCGAGTCGCAGCATCCTTGCATGCACTATGACCACCAGACAAATAACACTTTTATTAGGACTTCATTCAAGAAATGGTCTTTAGTGAATATTTAACACGGGTAAGAGAGGGAATTTACACGCTTATGTAAATCTTACAATTTGTCTATTAATACTAAAAATAGTAACGATAAGTAGTTATTACATACGTTAGGCATTTTTTAATGGAGTAAATAAAACAAAGAAACCGCTTTTCGAGCGCAATTCCCATATTGTCTGTTTTGTTCATTGAACCGTGACTAGGTTTTGTTTGCCAATTTACTTGTCGCGCTATTTAATGAATTTAAAGAAATGGCCCCTTTTTATTCCCGAAGGAGGAAGTACTTGGAAGAAGTCGGCGATCGAAGCTCTTCTTCAGATGCGCCATTTGTCTTCCATAAGCCTCTGCCAACTGCGTTTCCGGAGCTGGTAATTTACTAAGCTATATGACGCGAAAATAGCTCCTTGGTGCGAACCGGTGTAAGAAATATTACGTTTTATTTTGAAATTGACCGAACAGCATTTAGAGCACCGAGAACTCTCTAAAAAATACAAGGAAGACTTGAAGAAATCCTCTTCGTCCGGCAGCAAAGAAGAAATGGTGCGCAAACAAGAACACAGACACACTCACGCCTACGAAAGACACGCCAGATATCCCCCCAGGGTAAGAGGACCATGGGATACGTTATTTATCGGGTTGATGCTGACATTTTGCCTTTCGCAGATCCCGCTGGCTGACAATGAAGTCCAGGACAACTTGACTTCCGGGTTCTTCAACTCGCCCATGTCCACGAGTGGCACTCAAACTCAAGAACAACTAAATGGCAACGTCGACATTGCGGAATTGGATCCGACTTTAGACACGGGAAATTGTAATTTGTCTTCCATTTATCATGGAGACTGGCCTATTGATAGAGGTAGGTTACTGCGATACACCGTAACAGAATCGGTGAGTTTCAATAATATTATCTCTTTGATTTTCTCAGTATTGTGGAACAGTGCGCCTAGCACTTTCGGTGAAAATGATTCCTTATCCGGGCTCATTTCTCAAGATACCCTGAGTATCATGAGTTTTAGCTCAAACACTAGCTCCAATTCCTTCAACGCGAGAAAAATGAACAATACGCAGCCTTTCGGAACAAAGGTAAGTCTTTCTGAATTCGCATTTGCGGCCATTTTTAATAACCTTATTTGACGCAAAAATTCCGCAGGTTGAGATGGTATATTCTTTATTATCAATGTTGGGCGCTCATGATCGAGAAGATATGAGCAAAACTCTTTTAGCAATGTCTCAATCTCAAGAGAGCTGCATAGCCATGAGACAGTCCGGTATGATACTAATTTGAATCGCTCCCGCCAGTGGTGACTCGTTTGACATTGACATTTTTTTTGCGTCCAGGGTGTTTGCCGTTGCTCGTCCAACTTCTGCACAGTAGCGACGAAATGACCAGCTCCAGCGAAGATTTGCAGATTAATCGACGTAGGGCCAGAGGCGCTCGAAGAAGAGCCAGTTCCGCCATGCACAATATTGTCCACGCTTACGTCGACGACAAGCAGGGTAGACGAGAGACGAGGGTCTTAAGATTGTTAGAACAAATAAGAGACTATTGCGACCACTTGAGAGACGTCGAAGGCTTAGAGGAAGAGGAAGAAGAAGAGACGTGCCCAAGTACGTATTTAATTAATAAACGAAATTTTTACATGTTAGTTAATTATCGCTTGTTTAGGTCTCGGCGATCAGCATTTAGGCCCGGCTATCGCGGCTCTAATGAAACTATCCTTCGACGAAGACCACAGAAACGCAATGTGCCAATTGGGAGGTCTGCACGCGATCGCGGAACTGATTGAGGTGGATCAAGCGGTTCACGGCAATACGAGCGATCAATTTAGCGTCACGCTGAGAAGATACGCCGGAATGGCTCTCACCAATTTAACCTTCGGAGATGGCACTAATAAAGCTCTCCTGTGTTCCATGAAGCCATTCATGTACGCTCTAGTCGCCCAACTACACTCGCCCAGCGAAGACTTGAGGCAAGTGACGGCCAGCGTCTTGCGCAACCTATCCTGGAGGGCCGATTCCACAAGTAAACAAATACTCCGAGAAGTCGGGGCCGTCACGACCCTGATGAAAGCGGCCATGGAAGCCACCAAGGAATCCACCCTGAAAAGCATTTTGTCGGCGTTGTGGAATCTGTCGGCTCATTGCAGTGCCAATAAAGTCGATATTTGCGCCGTGGACGGGGCGTTGGCTTTTCTCGTCGGCACCCTCAGTCACAAGAACCCGGCCATCGTCGAAAACGGAGGCGGAATTTTGCGTAATATCTCGAGTCACATTGCCATACACGAGGACCATCGCGAGGTGCTGCGGACGCATAACTGCTTGGAAATATTGCTTCAACATTTGAAATCGTCGAGTTTGACGGTGGTTAGCAACGCTTGCGGGACTTTGTGGAATCTTTCGGCCCGGTGCCAGGAAGACCAGAAAGCTCTGTGGGACATGGGAGCCGTCGACATGCTGAGGAATTTGGTGCATTCCAAACATAAGATGATTTCGATGGGTAGCTCGGCGGCGCTGAAAAACCTGATTTCGGCGAAGCCCCTGGGACGGAACGGCGTCCCACCTCCTAGTCTGAATCAAAGGGCGTTGTTAACCATGAACGGAAACATGCCAAGTTTGTTAGTGAGAAAACAGAGGGCGCTGGAGGAAGAAATCGATCAAAACTTGGCGGAAACCTGCGACAACATAGACAGCCCGAAATCCAGCCCGACCCATCGCAGCCTAAGTCTCGATAACCGTTTCGTCGCCAATGGCAACTATCCACCGTACATGTACCTTCCGGGCAGGATGTATCACAGCGTTAACGGTCAAATAGCCAATGGTCACCACGTTCCTCGATCCGAAAGCCGAGAGAGTGTCGGAAGTACTCATTCCGAACCCATTGGAATTCACAATATGAGAAGCATGTACCACAACTTTACCAGAAATCGCAGATTCGCTTCTTTGGATCACAGATATTACCACAGGAATGTTGATATCGATCGCGGTGGATATCCCGGACTTCAAGATTACGGCATTCGGGTGGAAGACTATCATCCGGTAGAATACAGGAGACATTCTGGGAACCGCATGAGTGGCTCGTATCACGCCGAAGAAAGGCAGCCCCGTTCGCCCGACAAGAAAAAGAGACACAGTGCCGACTATTCCCACAGCTATTACCACCAAAGAAGAGAAATGGACTTTAATCAAAATTTACCTTCGACCTCTACGGGTACTACTTGGCCATCCAGGGAAGGCTATAAAGACTTGACGAAAAAACTGGAAGAAATGAAACTGGAGCACGACGTACCCGATAACCAAGATCAACCCATAGACTACAGCAGAAAATACGCCGTAGATTCCGAACTGGACGTAGACGACAACAAGAACGACCCTAAAAGGTTCCTGAAGAGCAAATCGACTTCTTCTCCGCCGACGCAAAAGGTTAACAATTACGTCACGAGTAAGAACGAGCAAAACGAAGTGAAAAAGAGCGAGAAAGAGATCAAAGCGGCTGAATCCTTCGACATGTGGCAGAGTCAGAAAAGCGAGATGTCCGATTCTTCGACTTCATCGGTATTCACACACAAACAAACTCTGGCGGCTCTGCGCAAGAGCGGCCAAGAGTGCAGCATCGAGCATTTGATCTACAGCAGCTATCAGGAAACGGATCTCGACGATCCTGACCAGCCCACCGACTACAGCAGCAAGTATAAAGAACAGGACGAGTACGAGGCGAAATTCATGGGGGACGAGTCGACGGTTAAGTTGGCCTCGTGTCACGATGATTCCTTGAAGGTGTACTGCACCGAAGGAACCCCTTTGAATTTCTCAACGGCGTCTTCCATGTCGGATTTGAGGGAAATTCATACTTCGTCTCTACTCGATACTCCGCACGAGGAAGAGGAAGATGCCACCATCATTGAAGAAGCCGAACCGAAAAAGACGCCGGTACAAGCTAAGCCTGCTGAGGTTGCCAAAGTTGAGACGCTGTGTAAATCCAAATTGCCATCAGCGATACCAGTGGATAGTGCAAAGAAACCTTCGGGTTTAGAGAAAGAATGTAATTATCCGACAATGTAGTTAACGTTTTTCTCGTCTCTAATATTATAAAAATTTTAATTTTAGCTAAATCCGTCACTTTCGGACAAGACGTGGACTACGCCACGGAAACTCCGTTAATGTTCTCTCGCTGTAGCTCTATGGGATCTCTAAATAGTTTTGATCAACATTCCATCCACGATGATAGGAGCTCAATCGTTAGTGATTTCAGGTTTGTATAGCGCTCAGCGTGTCGTTACTTTATCTTGTAGAATTTGGAAAGACTTCAAGATTTTCTTTTATTTTCTAGTCGTCGAGCTAGCGAGGTAGTGTCGCCGAGCGATCTACCCGACTCCCCGAGTCAAACGATGCCCACCAGCCCCAGAAGAATTAAACACGGGCCCGCATTCAGTTTCTCAAACAAATGTGATAATAGCGGTTCGACGGCGAGAGTTTTCGGTAGTCACGGGTCGCCTCTCAAATTGGTAAACGAGGTTCACCAGGAAGAAGTAGAGGAGGACTCCAAGAAAGTTTTCGCCGAAGAAGGTACCCCCGTTCAATTCTCCAGAGGAACCAGCCTTAGTTCGTTGACGATAAATGACGAAGAGAAGGTTTCGATTCGAAGCAAAGTCCCGCGACGGGTATCCCGCAAAGACCGCGATCCGTCGGAGGAATCGAACAAGTTGGAAGATAAGGAATTGGACGAGGTGACCAGAGGTTCCAGTCTTATTCAGGATCAGGTTAACGAAGAAGTATCGGACACCGACACGAATGACGAGGACCTCCTGAATGCCTGCATCATTTCCGGAATGCCCAACAGTCGCAATGAAAACAATAACACTCCCAAAATCAAGGGGATCTTGCCAACTGGAATTCCAGTACCGGTCGTTAATGGCCAGCCAGTCCCTTTGAAACCAATACGTTCAGTGACTGGTAGACCCAAATCCGAACCCAACATGGACACCTCTAATAAAAATCTCATTGAAGATGGCTTCGCCAACGATTCCACAAAAGTTTACAAGACGGAAGGTACTCCGGGTCTATCTCACGCCACTTCCCTGAGCGATTTAAGCATGGTTTCTGGAATGGACAACCAAAACGCTTCGCCGATAGTCAATGGCGAATATCGCTCGGACAGTAGCGCCAGTTCAGCCTGCGACGATAACGAGAACCTTCTACAGCAATGTATTCAATCCGGAATGCCGAAGTCGAAAATCCCGGTCTTGCCAAAAACGAGTAACTTGAGTCAGAGCTTGGACGCTGGGAAAATGGACAATTCCTGCAACAAATTCCGATCCATGTTACCGGTTCGAATGTCGGCTTCGGAGTATAGGGTGGAAGGTGACGGCACAAGCTCTTCGGACGAGCAACAGCATCAAAATCAGTGTCAGAAGAGGCAGCAGGCTCCTCTTCACAATTGCGGCTTTAACCATGGCTGGAACAAACCTTCCTTGGAGCATCACAGCGTCTCCAATCTGAAAAAAATGAAGAGAGCTTCTTCGGCGGAGAGGCGATCCCAATTGGCTACTGCCGCTATACGGCCTTTGCCGCCTCAGCCTGACCAGTTAAAGAGGCACAGCAGCTACACCCCGGACTCGTGCGATTCTCCCAGGACCTATCAAGTGGAAGGAACCCCTCTCGCTTTCTCCAGAAACGATTCTTTTAGCTCGCTGAGCTGCGAGGATTTGAATCTCAGAGAAAGGAACGAACAAGGGACCACGGATGAAGGTCAATATCTACTTTATACGTACATATAAGCATGTTTTAATTTCTAAATTTGACGCTAGTGTACATTACTTAAACTTCTATCTTAATTTACCGAGACTTACGCTTGATATTTCCCGCTTTTACTCCTCAAATAGGAAATAAGAAATTCCAGTCGAACATTCCCACGCTATTCAATCGGTCGATGGTCTCGTCGACACACTCTGACTCGTCGCAAGATGGGCGCCCCTTCAGCAGTTCCACTCCCAACCAGAGCCCTTCCAAATTCGCTCCTACCGCCGTAGCCGCTGCCGAATCGAATCGGCAACCACCGGCCGAGGCCAAGCAATCTTTCTTAGTCGAAGGTACTCCCCTTTGCTTTTCTCGAAATAGTTCACTCAGTTCATTGAGTGTGGAATCTCTAGACGAGCCGTCGACCTCGGAGCAAGCCCTGCTCGAAGAATGCATCAATTCGGGAAAACCGAAGGATAGCCCCAAGGGCAAGAGCCGAAAGTCTCGAGCTAAAGGAGGCATCCCGGTCCTCTGCAAACCCTTCCGTCTGGAGGAGAGAACGCCATCCGCTTCACCTCATAGCAGCCCCAGATTAGGCAACCACCAATCGAACCACAGATACCAAGGCGCCGAAGAATGTGAAGAAAAAATCAAAGAGGACGAAAGAACCAAAGAGAACGTTAGCAAGGGCGAAGAACTCAACAGACCCGATGTTACTGGTCCTAATTCTCATCACACCGATGAGCCGGAAGACGAGGTTCTAGTGGTGACCATCCGGTCGACAGAGGGCGGCTCCAATAAGAACTCTCCCCCCGATTTGATTCTTTCGACCAATGGTCGAGGAATGACCGAATCCTTCGAAATTCAGCGCGAAGCCAAGAAGATTGTCGAAAAGGTGGAAGCCGAGGCCGAGGATTTGACTCAAAGCTCTCTGAGTTGCGTCTCGGACTTGGATAACGTCAAGCCCCCTTCCGTCATGGCCGATTTGTTATCGCTGAGTATGAACAGCAGCGGATTCTCGGAAATCGAGAGAGGCGCAACTTGGAAGAAGGGCAAAGATGGTAAGAGGATGGTGGTGCCCGAAACGGTGCGAAGAGCCTTAGGCGGAAACATTGAGGCCATGAAGTCGAGCGTCAGCTCCGATATTATCGATAATGTCAAACCTCCCTCCTGTATGGGTTCCATCGAAAATTTAAGCATGAAGAGCAGTTTCACCTCCGATCTCCTGGACAATATCAACCCACCCTCGGCAATGGACTTATTAACGCGAACCGGCAGTTGCACTAGTCTTAATAGCATCAGCTCCGATATTTTGGAATGCCAGTCTCCATCGATGGGCGAGTACCCAAATGGCAAGAGCAACGGTGGCGGAAATACCGAAATGTTCCAAAGATTGAACGCCGCGGCGGCCATGGTTCAAGTCTATTCCCGAGAGCTGTCGAACATCATGAATGGAGGCAATAAAAGCACTGGTAGCAGTAATTCCGAAATGATCGAACACGTCAACCCGCCTTCGATGTATATCGACATAGCCGATTTGACAGTTCACGATGGTACCGACGTCATCACCGACACGATGGCCTCGGATACGGAAATGGAAGAAGACCTGCCCAGAGACGACGAGACCGACCTGGGATCATCCGATACCCTGAGAGGTTCTCGTTTCTTCTCGTTAGTTAGAAACGACGATTTTGACGGTAGCACGGAGAACGTCAGTACTTTGATCGAAGACTCTCCCAGGAAACGAATCGGGGAAGCTCCGAAGCTGGAAACGACGATGGAGGAATCTGGCTCTCCCCAAAGCGACGAGGATTCCTTCAGAAGGAAGCTGGGAGCCGATACACTTTTGCGAGAAATAAACGAATGCGAATTGATTCACGAAATGAAGAAGGAATCTCCGGGTTGCCAAGAAAAGATGGATTTAACCGCCGAAGAGTTCCAAAAATTGCAGGATGACGCCAACAGGTTGGCTTCCAATTTGCACCAGTTGGGCAACGTCCCCCTGTCGGACGAAGAGGACATTTTCAGTTTGACCGGCGGCAACTCGGAAAAAATGTTGGACGACGAGACGATTTCGCTCGTCTCCAACGAATCGGATCACGAAATCGAGGACAGTGACGACGAAATCAATAACGCAACATATCAGGTGTCGCCACGACAAGCGCGAATCGTCAAACCCGTCATCCGCGACTCAGCGGCTAAAAGAAGCGCTTCCTCTCTGCCCAAGCCCTCGCATCCTATCAAAGGTAAGGACTCTAGTCTTCTCTATAATAGAAACTCCTCTAGCAGTGCACCGCGAACGAAAGCCAAAGAAACACCTCCTGTTCCTAATCCCGCTTTTAAAGAAACCGTAGGCCTAACTTCGGGTTCTGTGAAACCCACCAGGGCGTCGGCAGTGAGAAGTCACGCTGCCTCCGCCATCCACTGCGCTTACCGTGCCGTCAGACCGCCCATCCCCATCCGGAAGACGTCCCCGAAACGGCCCGAGGAGACCGCTTTGACCGTCGCGAGGCCGCCTCCTTCCGTCAGGAAATCCGCGCCACCCGAAGTCCCGCCGAAACCCAAATTCGATACGAACACTTTCACTCGACCGAAAGACAAATCCAGCGACCGGAAGAAGATCGAACCCACCCAGGATTTACCGACGGTTGATCCGGACGCCGACGAGAACCGACCTAAATTGGTCAAACAAGGGACATTCACCAAAGACTCTCCCACGCATACCGCCGCTCCCAAAGTAGGCTCTCCTACCACCACCACCGGCCCGGAGCGCAAACGATCCTCGGACCCGTCACCCGGGGCTTCGTCTCTTCCAGACTCTCGTCACTATCAAGAAACGAGCCCCGGCAGATCAGTCGGCGGTAATCAACACAATCGGCGCATGTCTTACGGAGGAACTTCCGGTTCCGGCTTACAAAACGCTTCGATGGGGATGAGACGCAACAACAGCGGTTTGAACTTGAGAAAGGACCCGTCCCCCGTGGCCAACGGAGGGATGAAGAACTCGGCCAGCAGTCGAAGTTTGACCCGGCAAGATGACGTTGGTAACTCCAGTCGACCACTCGCTAAAACTAAACGAAGTCCCAGCTCTTCCAGTTTAGGAAGTCGGGAGTCGCCGATTGGTGGCAGCAACGTCAGTCTCGCTTCGACTTCCTCTTCCGGAATCCGGAAGAAGGAAGTGACCAGTAAGATCGCTTCCATTTGGAAGAAAGGAAACAAAACCGACCGTTCTCCGCCTCGATTCGATAGCGCACCGGGTGCTTCCGCTCGAAGCAGAAACGCCCCATCGACGGCGGTCAAGGCCAAAATAGTCAAGCCAGTAACGGTACCAAGGAACAGTCGCTTGTAAACACGGACCTAGTCTTAGGTCTGCCAGCGTTTATACCTCTCGAAAAAGGACTTACGTACGTGGAGCTCTTCGAGAAGATGAGGATGTTGATGATAATATGATGTTGATGGCTGTCGCGTTTTTGTGATTTGTTATTTCGAACTACAAATGGCAGCTTTGGGGAAAACTTTCACGTAATATTCTAGTCGTCAAAATAAAGAAACCAAATGTTATATTTCAATCACAATTATCTTTGATAATTCGGTATTTGTTTTCAAGGGCCATTTTTACGACTCGTAAAAAAAATTGTTTGGATCAAAATAACCCCTTATAATTTCAAATTGTCAGGCATTTATGTGATGTCCGATTTTCGTGTAGTTCGAAACCATTTTTTATCCAACTCACTATTCGTTTATTTAAAAAAAAATGTTGAATTGAAATGTAATTGTTAAAGGACACATTTTAAAAAGAAAATCATTCCATATTATCAGCTCTCAAATATTTCAAAAATTATAGAAAATTAATGTCCTTCTAACAAAATATAAGCTTTGAGAAAACAAGAAACCAAAGTTTTAAGTTGTCGAATTATTTTAGGTATCGTATAAGTTTTCTCCAGAAAGTACTTCTGGTTTTCCCCTCTCTACGAAATTTTGTATATATTAGGTTATTTTTCTAATTAAAACCAAGTGAAAAGGTACCGCTACTCCGACTTTCGGATGGATAAAGTTGGTGATAAGCGATCTACTATCTATTCCAACACTTTCAAAAGAACCAGGGTTGGGCCGAACCAAAAATCATTGTTATTTATTTATTTCACTTAAAACAATTATTACGTTTTTAGCTCGTTTCAATTTGGAACTTTTAAGCCCAAACCCCGGTAGTAATTTGTTTAAAATTTAAAAGTAAAATAATTACTTTTGTTAGGATAAAATGTTTTGATGAAGAAATTTTGTAAGTCTCTCTAAATAATGTAAATAGTTCATCTGTATCATAAGAAAAAAACACTTAAGCGGAATATCTAACGATGGAGCATTTTCTGAGAAGGAAATACGAAGAAAACGCATGACTGGTTCCTCTAAATACAGCCGTTTATTTACTCGAACGGCGAAAAATAAATAAAGTCGTAGTATATAAAAGATGTGTACATGTAGCTTATAGTTTGAGCGTTTATTTATGTTTCTTGTAAAAAATATCGAGTCTATAGTTAATTTTTTTTGGCTTTATAGTCAATAAAGATAATTCATACAGGTATGTAATTTTGCTGTGTTAATCATTAATTACGTTTATTTTTTAAACACTGATGCTTCTCGTAAAAATTTTCTAATTTGAGTATAGAGCATATATCGCCGGTTTGATTTGGGCAAATCTAGTGAGAAATTCGCCGAAGTCTGGGATAAAGTATAGATCTAGGACCCACAAACACAAGGAGAACGCAGTTAGCCTTTAAATACGCTAACGCAGTGTTGTGTACAAATTTCATTAAACGAATCTTTAAGCTGAACGTTTTGCGGAAAGGGGGAAGACAATTTCAGCATTTTCCCGTTCCGACGGCAGCAGGCGCTAAAACGTCTTAGCCAATGAAAACTGTACGCAAGAAAATGCACGACTTTCGACATGTTGCGTTCTCCTTGTGTGGGGTGCTGTGTTTGTTGCTCCTAGGTATAGATAATGAATTTTTTATACTTACATCAAGAATGTATTTATTTATATTTAGGAAGAATGATTATGTTGCGACAATCGCCGGGCACGTTGAACGCCTTTCCCCCGTCTCCCGCGGGGGGAAAGACAAAACGTCACCGGCGTTTGATTACCATCGCGTTAGGCGACGTAAATTTTAAGCAACCAATGAAATACCGGGATTATTCGTTTTATTTTAAGCGGAGGAGCGTACTGGGGGGACCAACGGGTGGATTGAGAGAAAGGCTAACAACCGTCTCGATATAGACATTCTCCCTAGGTATATATAAATACATTCTTGCTTACATTGTTAGTATAATTAAACTCATTCTTGGTATGGGTTTTTTTGGTTCCAATAGACTAGTATTGCTCTGTAGTTTTGGGCTATGGCCGCCATTTTGAGGGCAATTTTTTTTATGGGAAAAACATGGGTGACGTCGACATACATCACGCCAATATTACTCTACAGCAAGATTTAGATTGATTTTATCATCTGAAGCTGTATTATGATTTAAATGAAACTAAAGTTATCATTTTGGTTACATTACTTTATTAAGTAAAATCAAAGTTAGTTATCAATACAAAATAATTAAATCAATCACTAGGCAAAATTAAATAAAAACCACTAAAATAAAAACTTCAATTTATTCTGCTTGTAAATCTGAACTGTCCCACTAGAAGTTCCTCGTTCGATCTTCAATAATTCAATGAAAGTATGTGACATCCACCCTGTGAGCCTTTGAATTGAAAAATAGGAATTGCAGAGTTGGGTTCAAAACTCTCATAAGATGCCATTCTTAGTCAAAGCCTCAAAGGTGAATGAGAATTTGTTTTACTGAAGTAGTTAGGCTTTGCACACTTAATATTTACATTTTTCACTTATTTACTTTTAAACAAAGACCGAATACCTACTGTATATTTTTCCTTCATTAAGGTTTAATGTAATTGAAATATAGAAGAAATACAAAACTATTCTTGCTAACATTCATCGCCTTACAAAATTAAATTTTTGGTGATTGACAATCTTTTCATCGATTTTACTATAGACTTAACATTTGTAACTTGAACCTCAAATTACCGGCAAAGGGTTAATCACTATCTGGTGAAGCACTGATAACTTTGTCAAGGTTATCAACCACACCTGTAAACTCATTAGATTGCTCTCCATTTAATTTTGCTGTAACTTTTTCATATTTCTTTTTCAATGATTTTAAATTACGGGACAGATTTTTCCGTTCATTACGAATGTTTGAAATTCTTTTTTTTCTGCATGCGGGATCTAATCTCGAAATTGCAAAATTTGAATGACAATCAGTTTTCAATATGTCATCTGGCCCTTTCTCCAATTGTTTTTCTGCTATTCTTTTTTCACTTTTCCGAGAACCCAGTAGCCACAGTTTACAGTTTTTACATCGAGGAATGTTAATATTTATGTATGTAGGTCTATTAGTATGGTTCTTGATACACCGCTGGAAAACTCCCTCGCATTTAATCGACGTATATTTTGTATATGGATATTTTACAGAGTTTAAATAGGGTGATTGAGTCTTTGATCCTAATTCATCTTTAGTGAAACCACAACAAATTTGAAAGAGTCCATCTTCTACCTCTTTAACTTTTTCAAGCATTCCTAATAGATCTTCAGATAACTGCCACATATTAACCTTTGCATTAAAACAGAACGAACTTGGAATACTTTTTAGTTCCTTTTGATGAAGCTGAAGCGAAGCTTTATATGTATCCATAGAAATCACAACTCTAACTGGTTTTAAAGTAACTTTCAATTCGCAATATTCTTTAGCATTTATAAAGCCTTGGTTTGATTCTTCAAATTCGCTTACAAAATCAGGAGGGTAGTACGCGTGATTTTTTTTAGAAATGATGACTGAACTTTTTTCGCGCATAGAAATGTATTCTAAATCAAAAAGGTCAGCACCAAAATCGTCTAGGAACTTCTTAATTGCAATAAAAAACAATTCCCGAACAGTATCATTTTTGCTCTCTTCTGATTCCATCATAAAAGACGCCATTTTCAAAGACGCTCTGCGAAGCGTTACCATTGAGTTGGGACACGGCCAACTTAGATCCACTGCTACTCGCAGCAGTGGATCTAAGTTGGCCGTGGTTGGGAATAAAACAGAGATACAACTAAATCTGGCTGCTGCAGTGTTGCCAATGTTTGACGAGTGAAAATCCCACAGTCCAGTTCCAAAATTTCCAGCCAAACCCCCTACACGTTTTTAGCCACGCCCCCTCTCAAAACTCAGCGGAAAACATGCCAAATATTTTCAAGTTTCGTAGGCCAGCGCGGGAAAAAAATTAAATAAAAATTACTAATAATTTTTATAGCGTTAGAGAAATAGAAGTCTGATATTTTCGGTTTATGAATTTCTGGAAATAGTGCTTTTTCAAAAATTCAGGCCAAAAATCCCACCAAATCAATGATTTTCGCTTAAAAATCCCTTTATCCCACACAGCCCAAAAAATCGCCAAAAATCCCACAATGTGGGATTTATCCCACACATTGGCAACACTGTCTGGCTGGCGCGGGACCAATTTCATTCAATAAGGAAACTTTATCAACTTTATCGGTCTACCGTGGCGGCATCTGTCTCTAGTTGTGGCAACTATATGGCAATTGAATTTTTGCGCGAATCTGACGCGAAATTGAAATGTATGATTTCTCCTAACAAACAAACCTTTGAAGTTGTTTAAAAATAATTTTATTCTGTCAACACGATCATTTTTAAAACAAGTTACGGTGAGTTAGCTAATAATTATTTATTTTTAGCCCTATAACTTTACAAAATATAGATGGCGCCACCGCCTAATTATAAGGTGAATTTCGTACAGTCTTCTCAGAACCAGTGACGGCGATCCCGTGGGGGCTCTGGGGCTCGAGCCCCCACAGGTAGAAACAAACGAGGGCAGAGCCCCCACAGAAATAAAACTGAGGAAAAATAGCAATCAGGGAAAAATTTATAATCTCACTGCCTTTATTTGGGTCCGAATTCAGTCTTTTTACAGAAGTTATCTTGAATGCGAGTAGCATTAAGATGATACATAACCGTAAAATTGATTTCGATAGATTCGTCCAAACAGAAAATCGACCCGTCGTGTACCCCGTTTTACCTAAAATACCTTCGTTAAGTATGCGGCCAAGAAGGGCTTAATGATCTAACCATCATGTACACAGATATTTTTCTAAAGATATCGACTTAACTTTTATTATCAATGTATTCCTTGACGGATGATATATCAGAAAGAAAACTTTAAAAAAATATTTTATAGTAATAAAAATTTAGAGCTGTACATTTTCCTGTTTAAGTTTTAAGTATATGAATTTTTGGATGAAAAAATAATGGCCCGTGCCCCCACAGAAATGTTTTCCGATCGCCGCCGCTGCTCAGAACAGGTCCCGCGTAACCATGGAAACCGAAATCGTAATTGTAATTCTAGCAGTATTATTCCCAATTCAATGAGCGTTACTTTGAAACGATTCACTGCCTTCTAAATACTAGCCTTTACTAGACCGGGACTCCGGAAGATAAAGGGGGTGGAAACATAGATTAAAAAAAATTCCCTAGATGTCACTCTCTTTCGTTAAATGAACGCGGGAATTTCGAATTTCTGGATAAAGGGATTTGGTAATGTACAGCAAAATAGAATTAGTACTATATCATGGATATGTATTAATACGCAGTATTAACACATATCCATGACTATATCATCTATTGCCAAGGCTTAATTAAAAAAATTGCGTCTAGACTACAATTCTTAAGAAAACTTCGGTGGATTACTATTAATGAATAATCCTGCTGGTACAAGGAATTAGCTTTTGCATTATTCCCCAAAATTATACTAAATTATGTATGGGAAATATAAATTCATAACTACTTGAGAATATCTTAGGCAATAATTTGCTACTCAAACTCCGCCATATAGGAGATTCTATAAAATACGGGAGGTCTCAGGTTACGTGTTTACGTTATAGCTTTTTCCATTTCACTGCTCTCCAGCGCTCTAGATCGCTCTGATCAACATTTTGCGTTCCATTTGCGTGCTCGGATCTGCTCCGATCAAGTTTTGCGTGTTCCATTTCTCGCTCTCGGGTGTTCCGAGATCGCCCAAAACCGATTTGCCGATTTCGACAAATCAACGGATCGAGATCGAGATCGGAGCAAATTTTTGCGTGTTCCTTTTAGAATTTTGGGCAAAATGGCAGACCAGACGCGAAAATTCAAATTACTAGCAGACGAAAAAAACAAAACGCGGGAATATGTTAATGTAATGTTCCATTTGCGGTTTTACTCTAGTCAATTGGGGCGAGATCTATGACGTCAGAGACAGATTCAGAGCGAATCTTGAGCAATCAAATGGAAAACGCTATTAAATTTGTGGTTTTACTCTAGTCGATTGGGGCGAGATCTATGACGTCAGAGGCAGATTCGGAGCGAATCTTGAGCAATCAAATGGAAAACGCTATTAGTTTTATTGCACTGTTATTGCGTTTTGCAAATGGAACATAAAATTTTAATCAGAGTGATCTAGAGCGCTCGAAAGCATTCAATTGGAAAACGCGAAATAAAGATAAGATAATAGATAATGCTATTAAAAGGTGATGATCTGAATTGGCAATCTGGATAACTTGGGATGTGGTAAACAAATGTTTTTTCGAAAAAAATCGTATGCTTTCGGAGAATAAAAATGAGCGGTCATGGAAATGCTTTCTTAGTAACTGAGGGTATTGCTGTTTTGTTGTTTTTTTTTTCAATCTGGTTGGGAGTAAAAAGTTTACACAGTTCTATTGAAGTTGGACCAAATCTTTCGCCTATATTCAATAAAAGCTTTCATTTTCTCATTTCGTGAATTGAGTTTTTTAGAGATGAAAGCTTTAAATTATTGCTATTCTGCGCTTGCTTAGTTACATGAAGTGGTTTTCACAGTAATCTTCGTTTATCTCAGTTTGTAGTCTTTTGGAGTGCAACCCAGTGCATTGATGTTTGAGACGATTTATAATGAATAAATTTGAAATTATTATCATCAACTTATACGTATCCAAACTTGTAAATATGGCTGAAATTTATAAAAGTGACATTACTAAATGAAGCTCACTAGGTACTTAAATTTGGATTACGTACATGATTGTGATAAAGGCATTTTCACACGAGCCAACTTTTTTATCCAACTAGATGAGTCACCTTGAGTTGAGTAAACTAGTTGGTTCGTGCGAATAAAAGTTCGATGAGTTGATCCACCAAAAATGTACGCGAGAAAAAAATGGATCACTGATCCATTTTTGCTGACTCAGCATTTTGATTTGAAAAGTTGGCTCGTGTGAAAAGGTCTATATCACTGACAACGCTAACCTCTTCATTCATTGTATCTTCAAGCAGTTCTGTAGTATCATCTACAATTTGGAACTTCACAAGCTTCAACCATTTTCAGATAAATTTACAAAAATTACCATAATTCATTCAAAATTGTATGTTAAAAAAGTAATATTTCAAACTTTTTTATGATAATAAAACCTTTTACAAGTTACAGAAACTCTCTTTAAGCCTAAAAAGTTTGGTTTTCAAAAGCTGTATTTTGTTTTAATAAAATAAACAAAAGCGCGCGTCCACTGCGACCCCTGGTGACAAATCGGTGAAACACTCCTTGCTTAGTTTAAATTGAACTGAAGACGCGAAAGATTTTTTTTATTTTGCACGCACGGCACGTTCCAGTTATACGGGACCTAAGCTTAAATGGCGTGATTTCCAAAGTTAGGATCATAGACGGTTAGGATAGTTCGCAAATCGCTCACTAAGGTCGCGCTGGCGCTGGCGATACACCTGAAGATGGCGGCGAAAATTCAAACCCACTACCACTACCCCCGACCTTAAAAAATAGTAATTCTAACTTAATCGTAACTCGGTTTCGAATATGTTCTATTGTAAAAAACGGTGATATTTCTAGTAATTAAGATATTAAGAATATAGTAACTACTATATTACTTTGGAAAATTTTATAGTAACTTCATGTTCCGATATTCATAAAAGACAATCTGAAAGTGAAAATATCATAACTCGACCTTTTTCTAATTATAACTTAATTTTTAGGGTTTTTAAGTAATTGTATATTGTTTATTACATCTTTTAAACGGGAACGGTCGAGCTTTATCCAGTTAGATAGCCCTATACGCCGTTAAAAACTAAAATTTATGACGAAAACCGCATAAAAAATATTAAGTGGTTAATTTTTAATAAAATAAAGAAATTTTGGGAAATTGAAAAGCGCGCGTCTACTGCGACACCTGGTGAGAAATCGGTGAGTCAGAAAAACAACATAAAACGCGCGCGGCTGAAGACGCGAAAGTTTTGTTTTGCACGGGCGGCGCGTTCCAGTTATACGAGACCTAAGCCTAAATTGCGCCATTTTAAAAGTTAGGATAGTTCGCAAATCACTCCCTAAGGTGCTGCTGGCGCTGGCGAAAATTCAAACCCAAATACTTGGCGTTATTTTGCGTTTCAACATTTTAGGCCAAAAACTATTTTTCAAGGCAAAATAAGGACGAAAGTACGTGTAAGTATATTGAACGTCTTGTTGTTCTTTCAATATGCAAATAAGGCGATATTTGGAAAAGCTTGGCCGTTCCCCTTTAAACATTAAAAAAAGCTGATGTTATAAATTTGATAGGTATTCCTTTATTGTCAAAGGCTTCCAAACTTCAAAGTTGATTTTCTTAAAAGTTGATTTTTCGAGGTACGACAATTTTAAACTCAGGTAACACAATGAGATACCGGGTTGATTGATAGCAAATAAAAGCAAATAAAGAATAAAAATAAAAATTGACATCACGGAAACGTTTACTAGTATCGTAGGTAAATTACATAGCAAGGTAATAAAATGGATCTATTACGATAGTAAGTGGGTTGAAATTTTATTCCTCCTATCTTGTGAAGACCCAAGTCTTCCCATACATTTGTACTTAGGTAATATTTCCGAGAGCCAGGACCTGCAAGTCACTGGTTATATAGTGCTTGTTAAAATAATGGAAATTTTTCACCTTTACGGCAGCAACAAGCGTTCCCTTTTAACCGGGTAGCTTTTTTGACAAAAGAACGACGTTATGCTTACAGGTGAAAAGTTTCCATTATTTCAACAAGCATTTCAATAACTTGCGGGTCCTGGCTCTCGGAAATATTACTTCTTGGTGATTTCGTTGGAGGATGATTTATTTAAGCGCCTACTGCGTCGAATTGACCGATACGCATTCCACAAGTTAGAAGAACATTTCTCGGGATGATTTTTAATTTCCTAATACTGAAATGTCTGTGATATCTTGTTTAATATTGTAATTAAAAAATTTATTTAAATAATTCATTATGTTACATTCTATTTATAATTATATAAACGATAATATAGGGAATTTATTTTACACATTTAGTAAATGACGTTTTGTGGTCTCTTCATTTTGGTAACTCGCAAATTTTGACCTAGCCGGTTGGGCTTTTTGCCAAGTTGAGAAAACTTCCCATTAGGTGCGACTCAATTACACAAGGAAAAAGCGCCCATTTATGTAAATTTACGGTATATCTCGTGATTTTAATTATGAGGAAAAAACCTTTTTAGTAAGTAACTTTGCATATGAAGGGACTTTCGGGAATATTCCATTCGGACCATTTAACGGAGATAATGTAGTAGCCCGGTTCTACGACCTCGTACATGACTTCGTAGCAGTTTTCGCCCATGTAGGAGACCACCACTTCGGACACGTCGTGATCCCCCGGACCTTGGACGCTGACGGTCAAGCAGCCTTTACCCGCGCCCTCCGTACAGACCTGAAATAAAAGGTTCAGATTAAATGGAAACAAAATACCTTTATATTTAGAAGAAAATAGAGGTGTTGTACACTTAAGCGGGGATACATACATCAACTTGATTATTGACGTATCCTCAAATTGAAGAATAAATAAGTATCCTCAAATTGAAGAATAAATAAGTATCCTCAAATTGAAGAATAAATATCTTCAAATTGAAGAATAAATATCTTCAAATTGAAGAATAAATATCTTCAAATTGAAGAATAAATATCTTCAAATTGAAGAATAAATATCTTCAAATTGAAGAATAAATATCTTCAAATTGAAGAATAAATATCTTCAAATTGAAGAATAAATATCTTCAAATTGAAGAATAAATATCTTCAAATTGAAGAATAAATATCTTCAAATTGAAGAATAAATATCTTCAAATTGAAGAATAAATATCTTCAAATTGAAGAATAAATATCTTCAAATTGAAGAATAAATATCTTCAAATTGAAGAATAAATATCTTCAAATTGAAGAATAAATATCTTCAAATTGAAGAATAAATATCTTCAAATTGAAGAATAAATATCTTCAAATTGAAGAATAAATAAGTATCTTCAAATTGAAGAATAAATAAGTATCTTCAAATTGAAGAATAAATAAGTATCTTCAAATTGAAGAATAAATAAGTATCTTCAAATTGAAGAATAAATAAGTATCTTCAAATTGAAGAATAAATAAGTATCTTCAAATTGAAGAATAAATAAGTATCTTCAAATTGAAGAATAAATAAGTATCTTCAAATTGAAGAATAAATAAGTATCTTCAAACTGAAGAATAAATAAGTATCTTCAAACTGAAGAATAAATAAGTATCTTCAAACTGAAGAATAAATAAGTATCCTCAGCCTGAAGAATAAATAAGTACCCTCAACCTGAAGAATAAATAAGTATCCTCAACCTGAAGAATAAATAAGTATCCTCAACCTGAAGAATAAATAAGAATCCTCAACCTGAAGAATAAATAAGTATCCTCAACCTGAAGAATAAATAAGTATCCTCAACCTGAGGAATGCGTATCCTCCACCTGAGGAATACAGACTTCAAATTAAGGACCTTGAGGTCTGTATTCCTGATTTAAGACTAAACAAATTGAAATAATGGCTTTTACTTACCTGGAATTGATTTCTGATTCCAACCTGTCCGTAGTAAACGCCAGAGCCGTAGGCTCGGCACATTCCCGCTTTGGGTAGCAGGGCCTTATCCACGTCCTTGAGCGGAGAGTCACTCGCGTAACAGTTGGTCACGAGACCTTCGATGCCCATCCCGACCAGTTCGTTCCGAGACAGCAGTCGGTCGTTGTCCAACAAACCCGTGAACGAGATGTAGCGGTCCATCATCAATGACGCGTAATCCGGGATCTCGTCGTCGATGTAGCCGCGGTCGTCGGACATGGTTTCGTTGTGGCCGATCGAAGTCAGCTCGTCGTTCTGGCTCTCGTAATCCGTTTGGAAACTATCCACCAAACTCTCGCTGTCCAAAGAGAAAATCGGATTGTGCCGAGAAACGAACGACTTTTTGGCCATCGTCGCCAGCTTCGACTCGTTCAATTCCAGAGCGAAAGGGTCTTCTACGCGCGTCCCGGGGTCGCTTAATGTCCGATCCAAATTACTATTCCCGCCCGTTTTGGAATTCAAAATGTACACTCCGCTATCGAGAGTGCCCTGCGAACCGGGACTTCCCAGTCTCTCGTGGTTGTTGGGCTTACGCGTCACTTTGTTTTCAATTTTGACCGAGTCAGCTTCGTTCAATCCATCTGTAACGTATATAAATATCCTTTTGTATGCGGGGCATTCTTGGCTAAGTTTATTATGCTTATTACGACGGACGATAGGATATAGATATAGAGACGCAACGTCAGATAGTGACAACGTAGAAAATGGAAAAATTAATGACTTCTCAAAAACGCGTTTGAAGTAAGTTTATTATTAGGAACAGAAAACATAAAGCGAAACTTCTTTTTTGGATATATACAGAAACATGAAATGATTTAAAAACGTTTAAGGCGCTGTACCTGATTGTCGTTCCGCCTCGGTACCTTGGCCCCCTTCGTGGTTCGGAGAGGTTGGCTTTGACGTGCTCGTCAACGTTTGCCAGAAGTCCAGCTTCTGGCGGATCGAGGCGCCCATTTCCTCCACCGGGGTGTTTCTCTTATTCGCGGTGGGCGAGCTCGGGTTCGGGGTCGCGGTCGGTGTCGAGTTACCGCGTTCCCAAAAGCTTCTGGCTTTCAAGAAAGCCGGGGACGTGTCCACGCCGTCGTCGCTCAAACTGCAGAGAGACTGGCTTTTAGGCGCTACTGAATGCTCCGTGAAGACGTGTCGTTTTAAATCCACGGATTCGTCGACGGAGTAGGACGAATTCATTAGTCTCGTCCCGGGAGACGATTTCAAGGGGCTTTGTATCGGGCTATTTTTTTCCGAATTGCTTTGTAGTAGGTTTTCGAAAAACTGTTTTCGGTTAGTCACTGATTCAATGACCATTTCGCTTTGATTTGTCGCGTCTTCGTCGAGGATTTCGTTATTAGTGTGGTGGCGCTCTTCCACGCTGTGAAATTCCTCCGGTTCCAAATCGTGCGGATGATCGACTTCGTCTAGATCTATTAGAGGGGGAGTTTCAACCGCGTCGTTTGCGGGCTCATTCGGTTCCTCGTTTTGGACCTCATAGGCGCTGTTTTCCTCGTTTGGTGTCCTCGGTCTTTGGTCGGAAATTTCGACGCTGTGTTCTTTCGTTTTATCATCCATAGAGACCACCAACCATTCGTCGCTCTCGCTTCCGTAAGAGCCATTTCGACCATCGTTTTGTAAAGACGATATGCTCTCCGTCTCGTTCGGTTTAACTTCGATGGGGGGTTCTCGTTCTAAGAAAAAACCTTGGGCCAATTCTGGGGTAATACTGTCCGCGTCGTCACTGGCGTTGACGTCCAAGAGACGCTTCTCAGACCCAATATTGTTGTTTATTTCTGGAAGGTCTTCGGAATCGCATTGGTCGCCCGTTATTTCGAAACTGGGTATTGTCTCTAACTTCTTGCGTTCAGAATTGCGGTTTCCGTCCAGGATCTCGTCCCATTTGAAAGCTTCCAGGTTGAAAGAGCCCCCCGTGTCGATACCGTCGACCGAGGATATCTCCGATTCGGTGTAAGACACGGCTCGTGGTCTACCGTTTGAGAAAATTGGTCCGCAATCCACCTCCCTCTTCGGGGAGAGAGATCGAGTTTCTTTAAAATCAAAGTCCTCGCTGACGGGACACAATGTTGGTTGATGGGCGTAATCGAAGCTGTCCCGTCTTCGTTGGTCCACGCTGCTTTGACGCGTCATCTTCTTCTTGTTCGCTTCCTTCTCTTCCATCTCGACCTCCTTCAAGGCCTGTACGGCCATGCCTAAGTGTTCGCCATTGGCGTCTTCCACCACTACCTCCTTCCCGTCAATTCTGAGTATGTGCCTCAGAACCCTGCGCCTCGTTACCGCCCCTAGTTTGCGCGAACCAGTGTAGATGTTGGGAACTGGGAAGCTTATTCCGCGCGGTTCGGCGTCGTTGTTCGGTCGCGGAGTTTCGACTCTGGGGGATTCGGGTGGGGTATCGCTTTCGATACTGTCCGATGTTTGAAACGGCATCAAAAGTCTTTGGGACGCTTTGGTCTTCGTTTCACCCGTTCGATCCATGGAGTCATCGACCCTGATGCTATAGGGACTTCCCATGATATGTTGCCCTTCCCAAATGATACTGAGTCTATGTTTGCCATTCTCTTGCGGAACGTAACCCACCGATATTTTGTCGCGTTGAACTTCGTACTCGAATGGGATTTTGATAGGAACGTTTTCCGCGCCATCTTGCCCATCCGTTACCGAAGACGACGAGAACGACCGGCGTAACGTTCTGTTCCCCTGCAGCATGGATCCTTCCAAAACGGGGGTTCCTTGTTTGATGGGAGTCTTTTTCTTGGGAGAGCGACTGGTGATTCTCTCGCTGACTATACTCTTATTGGGACCCTTGATCTCGATAACGATGTTTAAGTTCGTTGATGTTTTCAGAAATATGTTAAAAGTCGCCTGTTAATTGGAATCACGAGTGGTGTTAGTTGGTTGTTGGGATACGTCGCATCTTACTGGCTTACCTTTCGACCTTTGACGGCCAGCATGAGTCCCATCCCTTTAGCTACGCATTCTTTATCACTACCGTAACTTCTCTCGCCGTCTCCGGGTGTTCTTATCGAAGCTAATCCATCGGCCAATGATGCCTTTTTTTTGGGTCCCGGCCTTGAGGTGGTCATTTTGAGTTGAATTAGCAGACATATCAGTTTTCGTTCGCTGGCGGGGGATCCTTCCACCATCTCTTTAACCGTGATGTTCTATTTTATGAAATAACGAAACAGTAATGCGATTTGACAGATGGACTAAAGTAAATGAATTTACAACTTACGGGCTTCATTTTAAGGTTTTTCTGTACCATTTTCAGGGCCAAATGAACGTTACTCTGACAATGTTCCGGGTTGAGGAGATCGAACCGAGGACAAGAGCCCGGTGACAAATCTTCCATTAAAGCGCATAAAGCCACCCCATCTTTCCAAGACGACGTGAAATTGGTCGGTCTCGGAACTCCTTTAATTTTGGAACACGCCCACTCCAAGAGTTTATCGCGTTCAACGGAGTCCACGTTGAAACCTGTCGTTTAAAGACGTCTGAACCAAGTGACTTTTAACTCGCGTCTTAAAAACTCTCTAACTTACGAACTCTAAGGGCGCAGTACCACAACATACAACGTTTCCAAAAATCATCGGACTTCCACAAAGCGACCGGGTTGAGGAGATATACCGTCTGCAAGAGCCAAGACCAGAAAGTAACCAGCCGCCTACTGGCCATCTCCCTGTAGTACAGTACGCTGGTCAGCAACGTCGCTAAGATGGATAAAAGATACATCAGTCTACGAGGTAGTATTCCCTTCGAAGAAACTAATTTTCGCGTCGCTCTTTCGCTTAGCACGCTTACCACATACCGTTTTTATCATGTTTACCCCTTTACTCAAGTTAAAAGCTACTCCACTAATCATAATTCTGCGCGCTTGGCTTATTTTGATTACGGTAAAGAGCTGAGCGTTCACGTTCCTTTCGCAAGCTTTCACTTATCAAATATACTACGGGGAAAACATCGCGGTGTAGTTACATCGTACAGGTAAAAATTTGATTTTAACAACCAGCGCCAAAAATACGCGAAAGCGGCGCTATAAGGAAATCTTAACTCGAGATAGAAGTACATTTTTCGGCTATTAACTCACCCTGACCTCTACTCGTTCGTTTCCCGGTTACTTTGGTACCCTCCATGTCGGAATAAGGGTACGTTAAATTAGAAATAAATCCCTCAAATTGGACTGGTATTTCTCCTCCGCGTCAAAGGTCTTCTCGCCATTCGGGCCTTTTTTTTAAAACTCGAAACGGCGATGTAACATTTTTATTCGAGTCTATTTTCGCGACGACTTCGACGTACGAAAGGCCGGTTGTTTTTTCCCTTTTCCGTTCAAGGTTGTAGTGGCTGCATCCTCGTTTGCTCGTCGCGACTAACTCACTCTCCCCTTCAATGTCTCTTAGCTGGTTCCACTACGGAGTTAACGCGCGCCGACAACAGTAAATCCAATTTGAAGCAATTTCCAAAAGAGCAGCCAGTACTCGCTTATTGCGGTTTCTATATTTTGTAAATTTTGTCGGGCTTCTTAGTTGAACTAATTCCGCGCTGTTTTACCGTTAGAAGCGAACGACTCGGCTATTCGCGTACGCTATTAGCAGCTGCATTTATGCCGTACAAGTACCTACACAGCGACGTTAGTCACACGCGCACTCGTAAAAATATCAAAGTTTGTTTTTTCTCTAACATCGAAAACTCGTACATTTCGCTCTTATTTCGTGTAGCGTTTACCCTTTTTCGCGTTTAGCTAAGCTTTTTTATCCTCGTTTGATGTCAAACAAATCTGCGATTTTTTTATTAGAGGGCTATAATTATACAGTCGAAATTGTGATTTAATTAAATTAATAAGCGTTTTTCATAAAGCGGTCGTATTAGTTATTAAATACCGGTATAAATACCGATAAATGTTCTTAAAACGTGATAAAATGTGTGAAATTCACGCTGTACTTTAATATATACCTACAGGCTAGTATAGAAAATTTAAAAAAAAATTGTAATCTAACTTTAGAAACGTATTGTACCATGAGTAATTACAACTATTATTTTAGAAAATATAGAATTTCGCTAATTTAACTTGAATATTTTACCGTATTATAGAGTGGAATCGGTGTCTATTTACTAGAGTTGTTAATTTTCCGGAAAAACAAAATTCAGAAAATTTTACGCAAATCGGAAAAATAAAAAATTGAAACATAAAATACTTTTTAAAGGTTTTTAATGTGTTTAACTATTTATCGATATAAAACGTCTAATAACAGTAAACATACTACAAAACATTAATAGTGTTACATTGTTAATCAGTTTAAACTACTCTAGAGGCTTAGTTTTACTTTTAGATTCGAAATAATGAGGCGAAAATGCCGCTTTATTTAAATTTGCAAACAATATATTAGACTAATCATGGAACGATTTTTTTTTATTTTTTCGGAAAAATACGGAAATTTTTCCGGAAAAAAGGCCATGATCATTTTCCGGAAAATTTTCCGACTTACAATACTACTATTTACCTTAAATGGGTCAGAAAGTTAGTACGCGACACGTTATCGTAGCGGCGCATGTGAGAATTTTCCCATCAATTCACGCGCTAATTAATACCGTAATATCTTCGAGAAAAATGTTATTTATGTAATTGAAGACTCACTTTACGCCGAATGTATTAAGCCTAGTCAATGAGAGGAAATTCCCAATATCGGTTTTACGTTCTGCAAAAGTGAATTTTGGCATTATAACCTACACCGTCTCGTATTTGGCACGAAGTTATTTCATTGGCGTTTTACCCGTTTTTGACAGCTTGACGTAAGGCGATGTATGCGTATGGGAAAATATGGGGGGGGGGGGGGGTTCCCGGTCTCCCTCCCCTTTTATTCGGCATTGGGTGATCGCAGCTTATAAGGAAGCGACGTTTTTTATTTGCCTTGACGAGACGTTCACCGTTCAGCGAAAAATTTTCAAACAGTGATTTGCATTGTTCCTGGTTAGATTGCTACAAAAGGGGTGAAAAACGCTATACCCGTCCTAACGGTTACGTAATCTTTATAAATAATTTATAATTGTTTTTTACATATAGCGCTGTTTTTAAGTGTTTACAGTTTGAGCAGTGTAAGGGGATGAGTTGCCATTTTCATAAATTTCCGTTAAATACCAAACATTCAGACTTCGCATTAACATTTACACTTCGATGTTTACATTAACGTGAACATATTACACTTCGAATTTAAATTTAACACTATCCAGTTATGTTTACACATCACACTTCGTCTTTACATTAATATTTCACACTTCGAATTCACATATATATTCCACACTTCGCATTCACATTCCACACTTCGCATTCACATTTCACACTTCGCATTCACATTTCACACTTCGCATTCACATTAATATTTCACACTTCGCATTCACATTTATATTTCACACTTCGCATTCACATTTATATTTCACACTTCGCATTCACATTTATATTTCACACTTAGAATTCATATTTATATTTCACACTTAGAATTCATATTTATATTTCACACTTAGAATTCATATTTATATTTCACACTTAGAATTCATATTTTTATTTCACACTTAGAATTCATATTTATATTTCACACTTAGAATTCATATTTATATTTCACACTTCGCATTAACATTTCACACTTCGCATTCACATTTTTATTTCACACTTCGCATTCACATTTATATTTCACACTTCGCATTCACATTTCACGCTTCGCATTCACATTTATATTTCACACTTCGTATTCACATTTCGCACTTCGTATTCACATTTCACACCTCGCATTAACATTTCACACCTCGCATTAACATTTCACACTTCGCATTCACATTTATATTTCACACTTCGCATTACATTTATATTTCACACTTCGCATTCACATTTATATTTCACACTTCGTATTCACATTTCACACTTCGTATTCACATTTCACACTTCGTATTAACATTTCACACTTCGCATTCATATTTATATTTCACACTTCGCATTCACATTTATATTTCACACTTAGAATTCATATTGATATTTCACACTTAGAATTCATATTTATATTTGACACTTAGAATTCATATTTATATTTCACACTTAGAATTCATATTTGTATTTCACACTTAGAATTCATATTTATATTTCCCACTTAGAATTCATATTTATATTTCACACTTCGCATTAACATTTCACACTTCGCATTAACATTTCACACTTCGCATTAACATTTCACACTTCGCATTAACATTTCACACTTCGCATTCACATTTATATTTCACACTTCGCATTCACATTTATATTTCACACTTAGAATTCACATTTATATTTCACACTTAGAATTCACATTTATATTTCACACTTAGAATTCACATTTATATTTCACACTTCGCATTCACATTTCAAACTTCGCATTCACATTTCACACTTCGCATTAACATTTCACACCTCGCATTCACATTTAACACTTCGCATTCACATTTCACACTTATCATTCGTATTTCACACTTCTCATTCATATTATTTATTTTGCATACTTCTCATTCATATTATTTATTTTGCATACTTCACATTCACATTTACATTTCACACGTCACATTCGCTTTTATATTTCACACTTTGCATTTATATTTATATTTCACACTTCGCATTTATATTTCACATTAACATTTCACACGTCTCATTCATATTATTTATTTTGCACACGTCTCATTCATATTATTTATTTTGCACACGTCTCATTCATATTATTTATTTTGCACACGTCTCATTCATATTATTTATTTTGCACACGTCTCATTCATATTGTTTATTTTGCACACGTCTCATTCATATTATTTATTTTGCACACGTCTCACATTTATACTTCACACGCAACATACGAATTTAATCCAACTTTTCTAATTACGCTATAAAGCTCACGTTGTTTACATTACAGGGAGCCCGTTAGCCTAGATCTAAGAAATGGTCCACGCGCTTGAAAGTTGAAGTGTGCTCGCCTGATATAGGAGATGAGAAGTCTTAGAATTTCATAACAGAAATCCTAATTAGTACAGCCCCGCAGAAACATATTCTCTAAGCATCTATTGGCCTCGTTCTGTAATTTGAAAACTTGATAAGACTGGTAAGGAAAATTAGGATAATGCTTAATATTTCGCCGCCGTTGGAGTGTTTTTTCCCGCGATTGTCGCAAAATGTACTCCAACGAACAGATTGGATAATGAGTAGGGGTTTTTTTATTCCCCCGCTAATACTGAAGTAGCAGGTGCGACTATATCTTTTGGGAACTATAGCTAGGCTAGCTCCCATACTCAAATGTAGTTGCGTAGTTTTTTCACCTGAGCCGTATCTTTTGATTAAAATTAACGCGACCCGAATTAATTAAGCCAGACTATTGAAAATAACGTAAAAAAATATTCCATATTCGGATATACTAACCTATCGTTAGTAAAGCACACGCTATCTTTAGGTAATCCAAAAACTCCAGTTCTGAAAGTTTTAATAAAGCTTTAAATTAATGTTGGAAACTACTAATTAATAATTTGTATTATTTTTAATTTAAGTTTTATATTACAATTTATTCTATTTTTGGGTGCATCGGAACATTTAGGGAAGGAATCTTAAAATAATTTGCAAGAAACTTACCTATATTCCTTTTCATGTTGACCACGATGACTTCAATCCTTGCGGAGATTTTTGCTATTTCTGGCAAGCTTGTTCCAATACGCAACCAAATACTAAATTATCGATAACAATAAGTAGAGTCGATTCCGTAATTTAATTTCATTGCGAAATATTGTTGTCCCGCTCATTTTTATCGTTTCGTCCGATTCATTGAAACGTAAAACTGGAGACAAATGATAGAATTTTTCTCTAATTCGTTTCTTATCGGGACCCAAATTCTCATGTATTCGATTCGTAAGATAAGAGAACGCTTTGACGATGCGGAGGGGGGAGGGGGTTGGGTTCTTCAAGATAGGACCCTTTTGTTTTTCCAAAGAGCATTACGTATCCGTTTGGCATTTCTAGCGAGCGTGACTTCGAAAATAATTATCGCTCCAGCCCCGCGATTAGATTTTGCTCCCTCTAGTTAATGAAAGATGATATTCAAGTGCGCTTCTATAAGATCTTACGTGCCACTTCGTAGGCCTCGCTTTGATGGCTTTGTTAATGTCATTTAACTATTAGACGATTATACATTATACATAATTGATGGTTAAGATTAAATTTGATGGTAAAGATTCAATTTGATGGTAAAGATTAAATTTGATGGTAAAGATTCAATTTGATGGTAAAGATTCAATTTGATGGTTAAGATTCAATTTGATGGTTAAGATTCAATTTGATGGTAAAGATTCAATTTGATGGTAAAGATTCAATTTGATGGTAAAGATTCAATTTGATGGTTAAGATTAAATTTGATGGTAAAGATTCAATTTGATGGTTAAGATTCAATTTGGTGGTTAAGATTCAATTTGATGGTTAAGTTTAATTTAATTTTAAGGGTTTTAAAAAATTGCGTTTTTCGAAAAGGAAGAGATTCCGGTATTATTTAAGGTAGGTTGTAGTTTATCGTGTTTTTAAAATGCCTTACACGCCTCCCTTTCTCAAATTTTTGCCGCTTCATTCTTTTGGCGCTGCACGTAGGTTCAACCGCGATTTCTGAAATTTTTGAAGCCGTTTAATGTAGGTTGCGGAAAAAGTAGCGTAACTTTTTAAATACTTTTCCAATAATTATAAAATTTCAGGAACATAATCATTAATATATTTTCTATCATTCTGTAAAAAAACCTCGTAAATTTTGGTTTTGGTGACAATTCCCCTTTAAATAAACGGACTTTCCTAGAAGCTATTTTGACAAAAAATTCAGTTTGAACTTGGACTAATTAACTATAGGGGCGTTTTGGTTCTTCTAGAACGTAAAAACGCGTAGTCCCATCCCTTTATCGGGAAAAATAGGCAGCGACTGCGCATGTGCGAAGGAGTCAGCCATGTTAAATAACGCCTATTATTCTTTAAACATGGTCATTCCTTTTGACACCTGCACACGTGCGCAGTCCCTGCTACGCCGATTTTCCCCGATAGAGGGATGGTACTACGCGTTTGCGTGCTTGGTATATAAATTCAGTGGCACCGGAACGTCCCTATAGTTAATTAGTTCACGGTTTAAATGGCCTTTAAATGTAATTGAAAATATAAATGTTTAAAATTCCCAACCAATCCTAATTTATCGTGATTTGTTCGAGACAACCACCTAAACAGTAGGTAAAACCATCCATGGTAAAACTCATCTGTAATGGAAAACACGATTACAGTGTCGCTTTAAGTTTGAAAATTTATTGGCAGATGTATCTTCGTGTACACATTTAATTTGAATGAATGAAACAGATATATTGAAATATGTCATCTTTCGATTAACCGGGATACATGGCCAAAATCGCAGCGGTGCCTCCAGGTGGGGTGGCGGAGTGGTTAGCACTTTCACCTCGCAGCAAGAGGAGCCGGGTTCGATCCCAGCTTGTGGCACTGGGTGAAAACTCGGAACCACTCCTTCTGCGTTGAGTTTTCAAGTTCTCTCCCCACGGGTTTAAGGGTTTTTCCCCCGAGCTCTTCGGTTTCCCCTTCCATAAAAACTTGTTGAGGTTAACGGTAATAGTGAGTGTAGGACTAGGGAGCTGTTGGCTCGCGTGGCATGCAGGGCTTACCACCACCCTCCTACGCATTGTAACCATGAATTAATGACTTTAAAAGTCGCTACATGACTTAGGCCTATGGTGGTGCCTTGTGTGATTAGCCTAGCTGATTATTATTATTGATTATTTATCACCACCCAACTTCAATACTCCAATGTTAATCCTGGCCACAGTTACGGGCAATAGGCTCAACGATTTTCATAGATGTACATATACTAGCGCAGGGCCGTGCTTAGGGGGTGGCGAGCCGGGCGGTCGCCCAGAGCCGCTAAAATTTTCCCATGGGGATGTATATACCGGAGGGCCGCTACACTCAGTTTCGCCCATGCATTTCGCCCGGGGCCGCGAGACCTCTAAGCACAACCCTGTACTAGCGCCTGTTAGGTAGTTGTGCGACAGTAAATCTGGCGACTGTCCGTAATCGATGGACAAAGAATCAATGCCGACGCCGGACAACTTGGATCTGTTTTTCATCAACCCTCGGGAGACAGTTTCCAAAGTGTCCCGGCAAGCGTACAAAGACGGATCGTCCCATTAACGCTACCGGTCTGTTTAGAAGAAGACCACTATGTTATCCGGTACTCGTTGATGCCTGATGGGGTTCAGTTTCCCAATCTCCAATGTCCTGCAGCTACGCCTCTGTCCGTACCAAATGTTTTTACTGTTATTAAAATTCTAATATTTATTATGCGATTTATTTACACATGTAGTGGAATTTTACCGCGCTATATATATGCGATGCCATTTGAAGAATGGCATTTTTGCTTATATTTCAGGTCCAGTTAATATATTAGTACAAGGTCGCAGTTACGGGCATCAGGTTCAGAGATATACATATATTACTGACATCCACTTGGTAATTACGTCTGTTCTTCGCCAAACCCTCGGTCAAACCTTCAGTGCTTTCGTGAGTCTGTCCCGGATTAATGATGGTTTCAGCGTGCAAAGCCGGATCGTCCTAGTAACGCTTTGTCACTAGGAGGTGTAGAGTTGAGACACCAGCATATTGTACAGTCTACGTTATCAAGGACTACCAACACTTTATAACTCTGACCTGGGGGTAACACCGAGACCCAGTGCCGTATTTTCGCCTAGGTCAACCTAGGCCCTCCAGTGACCGTAATTACTGTATTCGAAGGCATAAATATATAATATCAATCGTAATTTATATTGGATAAATTCCTAGGTAGAAGATTTTGTTTTAAAATTACAAAACTTTCTGCCTGGCAGTTTACGGACGCAGCCTTAAATCGCAATGTTGCATAACTATCGCGTATTTAATCGACGATTGTTAAGAGATTTTATTTAGTAATATAACCGTAGAACTCAGACTTCTACGCTAAATCAGGGCAATTCAGACACAGCCTAGTTCCAGGGATAAGAGTAAATGCAGCGCGTGAAAAGGGGACCCAGACTCCTTATCTGCCTATGGGCCCAGGATCTCCAAGTCCGGCCCTGCCGAGACCTAACATACTATAATGTTATTTATTATAAAATTGCCAGCATCATGCGCTACGGCTCTAGTGAAATTTTATTGAACAATTAGTACCCCCCATTATCAAACATCTTTATACTTCCTTTAATGAGAGGATCGTCTGCTGTTTCTTATTGTAAACGGCTACCTCGAAATTAATGTCACGGGGGGTCGAAATAAAGCTTTACAAGTTTTTGGTGTATATAGCGGGGGGCTTTCTCAGTTCACACCAGGCGCGCAATTGGAAAATGAACAAAAAAATAAAAATAAAAACCCGAAGAATACTGTACAAATGGTAGAATTACACCAAACACAATGGAAAACAAAAACAAAATAAATAAACCGATCGGAATGTCAATGCAATTATGCACCGCACGTCGCAGAAGAACATGTGGCGATAATGATGTCCATATGACCTTTATGTACCGCTTTAAGAACCCCCACGAGAGTGTTCGGGAGATTTCGCTTCTGGAGCGCTGGTCGACACCCAGTGTGAAATTAATTTAACTTGACGTCATCTATCATTAATAAACGTGTTTCGAACTTCGGCCAGTAGATGGCGATAGTTTCCTGCCTAACTTTTAATGGCGCAAATTTTAAATAAGAGCTCCCACACTATACTAGAGATGAGTCTTGGGCCCGCTAAAGGTGGGCCGAACAGACCCGACGCTAGCGGGTCGGGTTTTCGATATCGAAGTTTTAGGCCGGTCGGTTTTAATTTTGCTATTTTTTTCGGGTCTGGTCGAGCTTTTTATATATAACTGACCAGGTCGGGTCGGGCTTTTTATATATTAGTGATCAGGCCCTCAATTTTCTATTTTATTCGCAACGGCAAATCTCTGCATACAGAAAGCGAATCATTATCACGTGTTAATCATACTCTTGGCACGTTCACTAATTTTTAACTATTTTTCAAAGAGCTCCAAGCGCCATCGACTGACAAAATGAGAATCTTGCATTTAGTACAAGCGTATACTATAAACATAAAAGTTTTTCGGGTCGGGCCGGGTTTCAATTTTATCGGGCCTGTTCGGGTTGGGTTTAAAATTTTCTCGGGCCGGCCGTGTCGGGTTTCAGCTTTAGCGAGCCGGGTTGGGTCGGGTTTTGAAAATGAATAATTTTGGCGGGGCGGGTCGGGTTTCAGTTTTGTATTATTTAATCGGGTCGAGTCGGGATTTAAAACTAGCCTGCCCGACTCGTCTCTAGCATGAAGTTGGGTCAAAGTATTACCTCTTCCTTATACGCCCAAAATGGTCCCGTTGTGTGGCGTATTTTATCTAGAATATGTGGACGCGTATATTTAAAAAATGATTGAAAAGATAGGCTGTGGCTTAGCGGAAGGCTTCTTGTTTTGATGGCGAAAGCACTGCTATTGAGTATACGCCTTCAAGGGTCGCAGTGTGCCATAACTAACGGCTTTACCGGGGAGTCGGGGTCCGCTCTTGTACCACATAAGGGCGGTGGCGCACTGGGAGATGTTAGCTGTGATCAAATGGTCCTATCTTCACCTCCGACTTCGGTCAGGTAGGGGCTGGAAAGTTTCGGTTCCGGCTAACGGAGTGGGGCCAAGCATCCTGTCGCCTCGGCGGATTGGGTAGTCTGCTGTGGGTGGCGGGTCTCCGTATGAGGCGCTGTGGCCCTGTTTCCCGGCCTTGTGGGGCCCACCGGGAAACCTGTGCCACCTTTGCCGGGTTACGCTGGGCCGCAGTGTGCCCGTCGTTCCCCTGTAGGCGCCATTTCTAACGGGCTTCGGCTCCCTACCTAGGTAGATAAGGTGCTGGCTTCCGACGCTAGAGCATCCGCTCTTATTCCCACTGCTGTGTGCGAAGTGAGGGGTTGGTCGTCCCACTGTTGCACCTTCTGCTGGGTTGAGCGGCTCGCGTCAAAGGTGCGACGTCTCTATCTGCCTTGGCTGTCACTTGTCCGGGCTATGGACGCTGGCATAGGGAATTCTGATGAGGACCCCCAGTGGTGTGCACTCTGTTTGCGGTACACCTGGCTACAAATCTGATACACATGGCCTGTTCGGGTCGGGTATAAAATTAAAAAAAAAATTAGGGCCGGGTTGGGTCGGGTCGGGTTTCAACTTTGTATTTTTTATTTAAATATGTTAATTTACGTAGAAAAATTATACGTGCTCTATCCAATTGTTTTGTCTTTGGTTGCATATTATTTTAACTGTGGAAGTTGATTTTACTATGAATGAGCCCGATATCAAGATAAAATGTTTATGCAAATAATATATTTATTTATCCAGCCTTTTAAAGTGTTTACTTCGTATTAGTGGTATATATTATATATATTTTCCTAATTCTTAGTTAATTTTAGTTTATCTATAGAGAGCCAACAGTCTTATCATTGAACGGTCGATAACAGAGATTCAATTTTCTCGTGCGCGAATTTTGAGCCCCGAAAAACTGAACTTGTCAATTTCTTGAGGAGTGACAGCGTGGACAGCTTGACCAACGGATCAGACTGTTTTTGAATAGAATATCGATAATGAGCATCACTAAATCTGTCAGAGCTGTCAAGTAAGTTGTCAGACCTGTCAAGTAAGTTGTCAGAGATGTCAAGCAAGTTGGTAGGGATGTCAAGCAAGTTGTCAGGGATGTCAAGCAAGTTGTCAGGGATGTCAAGCAAGTTGTCAGAGATGTCAAGTAAATTGTCAGAGATGCCAAGCAAGTTGTTAAATATGTTAATAAGTTGTTACTCGTCAAAAAAATAAGTACAGGATGAGAGGGGTGGAAATTCGCTGTCTTATCGGTCATTAATTAACGAAAATGTTCAATTTAAAATGAATACTTTTAAATATAAGTTATCAATGAGTAAAACAACATTATACATGTATACATAAAAAGTTACGAAATCATATGAATGAGATGTAGTTAATACGCATTATATAAAGTAACTCATTTAAAATTATTAATCAATAAAATTTCATTCCGTGCGCTTAAGTATTTTCAAAAATGATATTTAGAAGTAGTTTAGATAATTTTGTATTTGTGAATCTTGTCATAATTAATATTTTAGTTTGGGCCAATAGATGGCGCTATCAAAAAACCAATTGGTAGAACTAAATGAAAATATAAAATTTGCCAGTTCCAAGTTCTCACTCGCATAAATCGATTCTTGATGCCTACGACAATTACAAACAGTTCGCGATTTAACTACATTTAAATTAGAGTTGTAGCATTTAGGATAATATTAGTCTAGTTTCATATGTACATCAAATATTATTTTAGAATAGAACAACCATTATTTTTATTAGTTATGAAATAACTTCAACTGAAAATTTTGTCTACAAGGTTTTTGGGTAATTTTCTCAGAAACTACAATCTAGAATTCTTTATTTAAATTGGCGTTTTTCAACTATTTACGTGAATTTGACGGATTTAAAACAATACGTAAGTTAGTTGGTGTAATCCTTGAGCTAGTAAAAGTTAATTTTCCGCGAATTCAACAATTCCCGCATTGTTTCGGGATGGTTGCCCTTGGCCTTTCTCGCGTTAAAAGCGTTTAATATTCCACTTTATTCTGGCTTTAAAACCGGAAGGTCTCAGCAACTTTCAAGGCAAAAATCTCGTTTTCTACACGAAAATATAAACAAGAAATTGGAGAGGATAACCACTCAACGAACGTGTACGTGAGCGTGTAGAATTTCGTGATAAATTATTAGAACTTTCTCCGAGCTAGATGACTTGGCTTAGACTCTTGGCAAATATAATAAACGGAACACGGATAAAAGTAAAATTATTATTGTTTGAGTAGAGGGTTTGGATTTCATTTAACGGGGTATTTAAAAAGGCGCTCTTTTTTGATCGAAAAACCAGTTCTACAAGGTACCCAGCCAACGGAACTAATCACGCGTATAGAGACTTTTCTGGGTTTCGTTCAAAATGTTTTAATTCTTAAGAAGTCACTAATGGGCCAAAATCGTCTTATAAGCGTCCGCGTGTTTAATGAACGATATTCTATAACGGTTAAAAGAATTACCTTCAGCGCGTTTCATTTTTCTCTTTTGCCAATTAAATCAGGCTAACCTGATTTTGGTGAGTGTCAGCTCGCTATCTTAATATTTCTTTTAAAGAAAGTGTTGGCGCCCAGGGGCTGAATTTTTCTCGAAAAACCTTGGAGCTGCTGTTGTAAAAAGACCAAACTCGATCAAACTAACTTTCATTGCCGCGCGCTCCAGTCCGACACTTTCACACAGTCCGGCCTCGTCTCGCGCCCGCACGACGGATTATACGTAATCTCCCTACACGGATATTGGAAAATGACTCGATTTGGATTGGGAGTCTTGTTGGTGCTATGCTACGGATGTCTGGTCTCGGCCCAAGACGACAGAAGGGCCCCAGAGCCGTCATCCGCGGATTCGGGGTCAAGCGCCTCTTCCGAGGCTCAGAATTTAGTCACCATCGTTGATTTGAGTCACGAACTCCACGAAGATGGACCCAAGCATCCTTTTCTGGAGCGCGGTTTTATGAGGAATGTTTCCTATATGGATATTGAGGATGGAGAAAATTCCAGGTAATTATCATATTATCTTTATTACTCCTTCCGCGTTGAGTTTGCAAGTTCTCTCCCCGTTGGTTTAAGGGGTTTTCCCCCAAGCTCTTCCGTTTCCCCTTAAATAAAAACTTGTTGAGGTTAACGCTAATAGTTAGTGTAGGCTTAGACCAAGAAACACAGGGACGTCTCGCTCATAGCATACCCAACGCTTTATTTTTCGGCGGGTCTTTGTTGCGGCTGCGGTAGGGAGAGGGGGGTTAGGTGATACAGATAGTCAATAGGCGCCATCCAGGAGAGATAAAAATAACGTTTTTTAAAGAACTTGAAAAAAATAATCAGCTAAGAGTGACATATTTTTAAATTATTTTATATTTTTTTAATATTTTAGGGGCATAAATATTAAAAAACATACCAGAAATTTCGTTTTTTGGAGCCATGCTGTTGCAGGCCACGTGACTCAAATAGCCAATAAATAGGAAATAGGCAGCCGCAACGAAGCTTTGGGCGCGAAATATCTACCGTGCGACGTCCCTGTGTTTCTTGGTCTACGGTGTAGGGAGCTGTTGGCTCGCGTGGCTTGCAGGGCTTGCCACCACCCTCCTACGCGTTGCAATCCGGCCACCTGAATTAATGGCTTTAAAAGTCGCTCGATGACTTAGGCCTAAGGTGGTGCCTTGGGTATTAGCCTAGCTGATTATTATTATTATTCTTTTGATATACATCGCCTTATATTCCATAACTGTGTCAAATAGTCGAAATAATGACTGAAAGCTATGTGACGTTCAATTGACGTCATACACAAATCGATAAGCTCCTCTAGCGATAAAAATAGGCAACTTTCTGCGCGCACTCACTATGAGGACAAAGCTAAGAGCTCGTATTAGGCCAAATTAATTAATTAGAAGTCCACCAAAAATATATGCTCAGTCTAGAAATGGCTTTCAGTAAAAACGTTTAGTGAGTGTAAGGTATAAAACTGACCACACTTATGTGTATAGTAATTATAAACTTATGACAGTATTTATAGAATAACATCGTACTACCTTTAAAATATTGTTGCAACTCTAATGAGATTTTTATAATTTAAAATTTCTAAAATAACCGAAATTTATATGATTAAATTATCAAATTTAATATTAATAATAATAATAAAACTGGTACTACTTTACTAACATACTTCCATTTATTTAAATTAGAGCAAAATTTGAACTTTTATCGCGGTAAATACTGCCTTTAAACAAATTCAGAAGATTGAGGCTACACCCTTATTTCCCAATTTCTTATAAAATGTTATTATGTCAAAAAAGCTACTCTCTTGTTGTTTGAACTCGGTGAATTGATTTTCGGATTTGGGTTAAAAGCGTAAGACGTAAATATTTCGTTAGGTACATTCTTCGACAAATATTAACGCGCATGGAAAAATTTATAATTTTCGAAATTGCGCAACACTATGTGGGTTGAATAGAAAAGAAAAAGATTTTGACAAAAACCGTTTTAACTTGGTAGATTCAAAACCGAGAATCTTTGCATGCCCTCCCATTTCGGAACTCACGTGGACGCTCCTTGCCACTATCGCGGGACATGGTGCGTCACAGACATCCCGCTGGAAAGATTGGTCCTGGTACCAGCGTCCGTCATCGACATTAGAAGCAAAGTCTTCCGTAACGACACCATCGAAGCAGATACTCAACTAACCATCGAAGATATCGAGGACTGGGAAGCGCTTCACGGGCAAATTCCAGGACAAAGCGTAGTTCTGGCCTTGACCGGTTGGGGGCGCTACTGGAACGATCCAGAAAGGTAAAATTACTTTTATTTCTTTGACAGGAAATACTAAGAAAATTAAGTGTTCTAACGCCTTAATGATAACTTTTTAAACCTTCCTCATTTACTTTTGATTGTAAATGATTTATTAAATTTAATCTATCGTTTTCATAAACGTTCAAGGATATTTGATAAAAACTATCTAACCTTGCTACTCAAAAAATATAATAGGAATTATTTTCTTAAAAAATTTGTTGCAAGGTTACTGTGGTTGAATAAGTGATAATTTAGTCTGTTTCCCGATAGACTACGCCGGCGATATAAAACATGTAATAGTATAGACGTAGCTATATTGCGCATAGACTGTTTACCTTACACGTTCCTTTTACACGGCTTCTAGAGCAGGCTTAACTTCTCGATTATATATGTACAAGTCACCTAAGACCACACTTAAACGACAAAAAATAACGGCGCCATTTCATATCAACTGGCAGTTATTGCACCTGTTGATTCCTACAGTCATACTACAGGCTAGATTTAACATTTATGAAACTATTGGCTACACTAGTGTTACACTTTCGGTTAGTGCTGCGCGAAAACAAAATGGCGGCTTTCAAAACGATTGTTTAATTGCTTTCAAAAGTGTTTCCCATTTTTAACCTATTAATCTTGGCAGTTAGTGAACCATAAAAGGAAAATAAATTAGTTAGCTTTCATTTAGGGGCAGTTTTCGTTACTTACTTTTAACAGAGCTTATAGACACAAATCAAATTTAAGCCTTGGCGATAATTACATTGAAATTTGGAGTGAAGAATCACTATTCGTGTTAGTGGCGTATAAGAAGGGTCGGAAATACTGCAAGAAATCCATAAATCCGACGTTAAATCTCGAAATACGGCAAGAAATCCAGAAATCCGACGTTAAATCTAGAAATACTGCAAGAAATCCAGAAATCCGACGTTAAATCTCGAAATACGGCAAGAAATCCAGAAATCCGACGTTAAATCTCGAAATACGGCAAGAAATCCAGAAATCCGACGTTAAATCTAGAAATACTGCAAGAAATCCAGAAATCCGACGGTAAATCTCGAAGTACGGCAATAAATCCAGAAATCCGACGTTAAATCTCGAAATACGGCAAGAAATCCAGAAATCCGACGTTAAATCTCGAAATACGGCAAGAAATCCAGAAATCCGACGTTAAATCTAGAAATACTGCAAGAAATCCAGAAATCCGACGTTAAATCTAGAAATACGGCAAGAAATCCAGAAATCCGACGTTAAATCTAGAAATACTGCAAGAAATCCAGAAATCCGACGTTAAATCTAGAAATACGGCAAGAAATCCAGAAATCCGACGTTAAATCTCGAAATACGGCAAGAAATCCAGAAATCCGACGTTAAATCTAGAAATACGGCAAGAAATCCAGAAATCCGACGTTAAATCTCGAAATACGGCAAGAAATCCAGAAATCCGACGTTAAATCTCGAAATACGGCAATAAATCCAGAAATCCGACGTTAAATCTCGAAATACGGCAAGAAATCCAGAAATCCGACGTTAAATCTCGAAATACGGCAAGAAATCCAGAAATCCGACGTTAAATCTAGAAATACTGCAAGAAATCCAGAAATCCGACGTTAAATCTAGAAATACTGCAAGAAATCCAGAAATCCGACGTTAAATCTAGAAATACTGCAAGAAATCCAGAAATCCGACGTTAAATCTCGAAATACGGCAAGAAATCCAGAAATCCGACGTTAAATCTCGAAATACGGCAAGAAATCCAGAAATCCGACGTTAAATCTCGAAATACGGCAAGAAATCCAGAAATCCGACGTTAAATCTCGAAATCCCACGAGATATCGAGAAATCCAACGAGTAATTGCAAAATCCGATGATAAATCCCAAAATCCACCAGATTTCAAAAATCCCGTACACATTTTTTGTGAATGTCCGACTATACCAGAATAACCCCAGGAAATCAGGACTCCGCTTTTAGCTTGGAGGAGGGAAGTATTCTGGAGTGGAAAGGTCGGGCGCCACCTGCGGCTTTGTAAAATTCCCATCATGCACTTTTTGGTCGGACGTCATCAAGCCAGAATGATGGCAGATAAAGCTGACGTCCGACCAAAAACCGGGGTAGTCTGGGTAATTCTAACAGCAATAGGCGGGAAAGGACGTTCTTATTACCGCTATAGGATTTTCCTCTCCAGAATACTTCTCTTCGCCAAGCTTTTAGATACACTGATTAGCACGCTTGTAGTCAATAGTTTTATCAGAAGTGTATAATATTCTTACTTAGAGAAGTATCTGTCGATGCCCTAAAATCGAATCGGGTACTACTTTCGTAAACTCGAGGCATTTTTCAACGGATAAGAATTTACAGCCAGACTAATTAAAAAAAACTAGCGCCTATCAACCCTAGCTTTCTTTAAGCCTAGCGCCGCCGATTCAACGCCGCCGTCGCCGATATTTTCTCTGGCGCCGAACCGCCGCCGCCGAGTCATTTACTTTTCGGCGTGCCTCTGACGCCGCCGACGATAAATTTTGTTCCCGCCGCCGATATTTTCCTACATAACATTTTTTTCTTTTAAAGACATTTTGTAATTTTTTATTTTAAATTTCAAGGGGGGGGGTACATTTCCAACCCCCTTCACGCCGCCGCCGCCGAAAAAAAATTAACGCCGATGAGAATTTTCCGGTTGTTTTTCGCCAAACGCCGCCGCTAGGCTCTACCTTTTGTCAGAAATATGAAGTTCGTTGATCCATATGAAGAATTTCGGTTTATTTCTTCACGTAACAATTTTAATTTTAGGAGAGCGTTTGATTTTAGCGAATCGGACTGAAACAATCCACTAAACTATCGTTTGATCGAATTGGTGAAATAACTAGTGAAACAGAGTCTATTTAAAACCGAGAAATATAGCTTTATTTTTGAGGACTTTTATTTTCTATAAGGTGAACGCTTTGGCGTCCGAAAAGCCAACATTTGCTTAGTTTTCTCCGATTTACAGTGGTTATTTTTCATTGAATGCCAGAACAAAGAATATAAAGCTTTATATTCTTTAAACCCCGCTCGTTCGCTTAACACGTGAAAAGGAGCATCCGCGAACAATGCGGGGGTCCCCGGTCTCATCTAGCAGCCATTACAAGGGCTTGTCGAAATCGACAACGTGTACGAATACATCATTAACGACAGAAAAATAAGTTTAAAAATACAAAATACTTTTTAAGAAAACCTTTTACTTTTATCTTTTTAACATTTAGTTTTGAAACTTTTATTTCTTATTTTTAACATCCCACATAGTTTTAACAGTTTCTTAACACCATACTCCCTTTAAAGGGAATATAACCTGCAAAGCAATCTTTATGGAAGACCCCTTCAATTTTTCAAATTTCCCTGTACAGTGGCGCCAAACATTTTTAGAGCGAAAGGCAAGAGCGGCCAGAGCTGCAAGCTTTGGTGTTCCGCACCAAATACCTGAGGTTATATTCCCTTTAACGATGAAAAATGTAAAAAAATAAACAGGCTAGGTTTATTTATTTATGAATTAATTAAGTCTGGTCTATGTATAGATGTAGAAAATGAGTATCCGGTGTTTTTCACCCAGCTCTAGTTTTCTTATTACTTATTATTTAGAAATATGGACTATAGTTTTTCTTCTCAAACAAATTTTGAAAAATTTGTGAGAGCTTTGTTTAACTACTAACTGTATACAGTGAAATAACAATATATAAATGTAGAATTTATTATATAATATATTTATTTTTAAATATACTTTCTTAGCTAAATTAAAAAAATCAACCTTCCGGTTTTGAAAATACCAAACCCGAGGAGGAAATGGATTTTTTTGCCCGTCGCGGTTTGTCAAATAAGGCTGCACACACTTGAAGGCGCGAAATAATATCTCTAATACTTAATTATCGCCAGATACATATCCCTTAATATACAGGGTGTTTTTTTTTTGCCCGAAAAAGTGATTTTTTTCAAAACCTATGTTTTCTAGAATGTTGAAATTTGTACTGTATATTATACGTGGCGGGGGACACTTTCAACCAAAATTGCATCTAAATCGAAAAATATTTTCACGTTTCTTGAAAATTTAAATTTTAACCGCTAGGTGCTATAAGAAAATTGTCAATGAGAAAATTGTAGAGCGTCACCGAAAACGTACAAATAGCGTTGGCACGAAAAAAATAGACGTCTTTTTTACTGAAAAAATACGACTTGAAAAAGTGACAAGTTCGGCAAGCTAAAATAACGTTTTTTGAATTCCATTGGGAGAGTAGTGTAACTTTATGAAAGTCAGAAATTTGTTCAAAAAACGTGAAAATATTTTTCTATTTAGATGCAATTTTGGTAGAAAGTGTCCCCCGGCACATTTAATGTACAGTACAAATTTCAACTTTCTAGAAAACAGTCTTTGAAAAAAATCACTTTTTCGAGCAAAAAAAAACCACCCTGTATAGTCTAATGAGAGAAAACTGTCGCAAACTCATTTAACGCTTCGAGCTATCATTTTATAATTGTAAATGCCGCTATTAAATATCGTCAAGATTCAATCAGAAAATAGCCAACAGCAGCTGCTCCAGAAACGAACTGGTTTGTTAGGTCTCATTAGCTTCAAATACACGATCTTTACGGAGCGATGAAAGAAATGAATTAAAAAAAAATACCTTTGACAAAAATTGTAAACTTCTTTTTGGCAGGTTTCTGGGCGGAAACACCTTTGACACTCTTCACTTCCCAGGAGTGTCGCCCAAAGCAGCAGATTGGCTCGTCAAAAACCGACCCAGCGTGTACGGCGTTGGAGTGGACGTTTTGTCCGTCGACTACGGCCGCAGCAGGAAATTCCCCGCCCATAACATCTTGACCAAGGCTAACATGTACATTATGGAAAATGTGGCTAATATGAATCGACTTCCGGCAACGGGTGCTTTGATTAACGTGGCGGTCATCAAAATTGGACGCGAGGCCAGTGGTGGTCCCGCGAGGATCACGGCCACTTACTCCAACAGAGCCGCTCCTAGACCACGAGGATCACCATCTCAATAACTTCTAAATCATTAGAGGATATCTCCCAAAGGATGTTTGTTTTCCCTCGGAAAAACTACTTGGAGAAACTCGCGCAAAGTTTCTATTTTTAATACGCATTTGATGATCAAAGATGCCCCTTTTTCTTTTGAAAATCAATGAACCTACTTTATATTATAATGTAATATACCTTTTAATAAAACCCTTTTAACCACAACGTGGCGTGTTTGTGTCTTTTGGTCGGGAACTGGATTGGGGAAAGAGGAAAGTAGGTTGTCACCGGCTGCCGGGGACGTGTAGGAAAGCGGCGTTTATTCTCATTTGTCAGCTTTTATTTGTCGCGAAGTGCGAGCGGAAATAGAAATGCTTTCCGCGCTATCATTTTCGTGTTTGGTGGTCGCTGTAATCATTGGAATATCTTCTACGCACGTCGGATCGAAAGTTGAGAAATGCGGCAATGTCGTCGTCGATTTGAGTCATCCAATTGTCCGAGGCATCCCCCGAGGGCCAAAATTCAGAGATATTTGCAGAGAGAATATCACTTTTCAGTTAAAATCCTTTCAGAAAGTTGAAAACAATTCGTTAGTAATTTTTATTTTTATTGATAGTATAGCGCAACTATCGATTTTTTTTGTCGGTAAGCTGATGGGACGGTACCTTTCTGTTGGAAAAGAGACGGTTATTGCTAGCTAATTTACCTTTGCCAGCCACCCACCTGAATTAATGGCTTTAAAAGTCGCGTGATGCCTTGGGTATTTAGCCTAGCTGATTATTATATTTCGGTTTTCAAAAAATTGCTAATTATCGGGAAAGTGGTAACCAAATGCCATTCGTTTAAAATTATTCTAAGCTACTTTTAAATTTAATTTTGTTCAAATTATTACTTGAAAATGCACCTGATTTAAATATAAATGCAAAAATTAATCAATGAATAACTAACTAAATAAATTTATGATATTACTGGAGTTATTTAGAAATTTTCCCAGAAAATATATTTAAATTTTCAATATAAAACGAATTTCAATATCTGTGGAAACACTATGCATGTAATGGTTCGTTGTCTGCGACCCTTTATACTTCGGTTAAGTAAAAGCTGGTGAAATAGCAACTAGCAGTGTTCCGGGACATTTATTGTGGTAAATAGTGGAAAAAAGTATCATGGCAAATAATGATTTTTAGTGGCAAATTGACAAATAGTGGCAAATATTAGAAACTTTAAAAATATAATACATTTTTCAAAATAAATTCGGTAAAAGCAATTTTTGACTATTTCTGTATTTATCCAAAGCAGGGTTGCCAAGAATTGGACTATTTATTATATTTTTTTCGTAAATATATGAAATATTTTGCTATTTTTCTCAATTGTAAAACAATAAAATATTTTTGTGTAATATTAATTGCTAAAAGTTATAGCAATTACCATGTAATACAGATAAAAAAATAAAATATTTTTCCCATTGGCCACTATGTGCCATTATATGTAAAATTTGCCATTATTTATTCGAAAAAAGTGACATTTTAGGAACACTGGCAACTGGTCAGTTAACTATGTAGATTTTATTTTGTAAGTTAAATCGTTAGCCATCACTAAAACTAGGTACTGGCCAGATAGTATAATTAGACAGTGCAAGGCCGGCACTTTGGTACTACTAGGTATGATATCAGAAGTAAATGAACAAAGCTTTTTATACGTTGCAGTTTGCAAATTAACGTTTAATCTTCATTCCCTTTCAATGTTTCCCAAGCGTCAAATATGAAGATTTGAGTATCGCGACTCATTACGGGACCCATATGGATGTCACCTCAAATCGAGGTCTTGGTTGTCGTGATTGACGTCCTCCAGGGCCGGATTAACCCCAATATCTGCCCTAAGCAATTTAAGAATTTTTGTCCCCCCCCCATCATTAGTTAGTAGACGCCGGACTCCGGAAAACAAAATTCTTATTTGGAATCTTGGATAATACTAATACAGATGCATTTATATTTTATTTATATTTTACTCCGTAACTTAATTTTTTAACGTGTATGAGATACATTGTGTAGGATAAATTTTTATATTTTTTAAATTAAATTAAATTTTATGGTAAATCCGCCACTGAAATAAGGCAAAGCGTCTACAGCTGACATCGGCAATTCGCCAAAACGACTACCTCAGGGGAGAGTTTTCGTTTGGCCGACTTCTCATTTGGCCGACCACAAAATACACGTTACGCCGACTGTCCATTTGGCCGACTGCTCATTTGTCCGACTGAGAAATCGGACAAATGGGCAGTCGTCCAAATGGACAGTGCATTTGACCTACTGCTCGTTTGGCCGACTGCTCATTTGGCCGACTACTCATTTCGCCGACTACTCATTTCGCCGACTGCTCATTTGGCCGACTACTCATTTCGCCGACTACTCATTTCGCCGACTGCTCATTTGTCCGACTGCTCATTTGGCATTTGGACGATACTAGGTGCGTTTGGCTAGGTACTGTCCTCTAGGTCGCGTTTCAGAAGGCCCAGCTTGGTTATAAAGAACGGGGCTGAGGGGGCACCGGGCTGGGCCCCCAGCACTCGAGCGAAGTGACAGGTGACAAATCTGGCATGGGTAGCAGTACCCTACTACTGATGGTCGCACCTTTGACGCAAGCCACTCAACCCAGCAGAAGGTACAGCAATGGGCAGGCCAATTCCCACTTCGCTCACAGCAGTGGGATTAAGAGTGGATGCTGTAGGTAAGGAGTCAAACCCTTTGGAGAGAGCTCCTGAAGGGAAACGACGGGCACACAGCAGCCCAAGAAACCCGGCACACCTGGCACCGGAGATCCCGGTGGGACCCCAAAAGGTCGGGAAACAGGACCGCCATGCCGTCATGCGGAGGCCCACCGCCCCACAGCAGGCTACCCAATCCACCGAGGTGGCCAGTTTACACGGACCCTCTCCGTTAGCCAGAGCCGAAGCTCAGTATCCAGCCCAAACCTAATTGAAGTCTTGTAATTTTGTATGTTTTTCATGTCCATGTATGTTCAAATAAAGACGTAGTTTTGTAATTTTGTTTAGTTATGTAAGTTTTCAGTAAATTGTAAGTACCTATATCGTCTGTAATTAGCTAATGACTGTACTTGAAAAATTTGTTTTTAACACTGTTTTTCAAGTTTGGCGCATTGTTCTTATTCAAAAACTCACAAACAAAAACAATAAGAAAAATCAGAGTAAAATATAAAATAAATAAAATTTGTATAAATAAAACATACATAAATATTCGTAAATATGTATAATATATATAAGATATATTAAACCTAAACCGTAGTACCAATAATATATCAAAGGAAATAAATAAAACCATAGGAATCGCTAGAAAATGATAGGATTCATTTACCCCAAAACAGCAGTTTTACTATTTCTCGAGAACGTACTTGTGCTTAAATGAAAGCAGATTAAATTTCCTACAAACTATACGGGTCGTAGGACACGTCGTTGTAGCGATATTTGGCTCGAAACATGGACGATAGTTTAAAAAAACCTTTTTGGCAAAAATTTCCGGCGACATCTATTGAGCCAGAACGCAACTACACTAGGGCCGACACTCGCTTTAATTTAGCGGTAAACAGTAATTTAACTATTTGATCATTTTCTCGAGAACTAGTAGGCCTACAGGAAGTTACTTGTGCTTCAATGAAAGCTAATTAAAATTCCTACAAACTATGTTCTATAATAAGGGTCGTAGGACACGTCATTATGGCAAAAATGGCCTATTTTTGAAGAGCTGTATCTTAGACACTATTAGACTTACAGAGCTCGTTTTGTGCTCAAATTGTAGAACATGTACTCTAGTTTAAAACAATAATAGGGAATTATGCGCTAAAACGCAAAAGTTTGGAGCTATGAGGAAACAACGGAAAAAAGTCCGAAAAACTCGCGGTTTTTAGCGTACCCCAGAGTTAGCACAGAGGGAGACGCTATTTCGCCAATAATCATACTTATTTCATAACGTTACTTATGTTGCACTTGAAAGAAAATAGTTCGAGTGACATTCAATTTTAAGTTAAAAGGAACCACCTATGGACTGTAACACTCAATTTAAATGCTATGGAAACACTCAATTTATGTGCGGGGGTTCGTATACGCTGTCCAAAAAACCTTACTTTTAACCAATTATTGGTTAAATTTAGCCCCACTGCAGCTATTAAAAAATATAACTTTCATTAAATTTGGGCTTAATTTAAGGAACGTTATGTAGAGTTTTACACGAAAATGGAAAATCACGAAAAGGGGGGTCCCGTAAGATACCTCCAAAACTTAACTTAAAATTAATATTTACCGATATAACCGAAGATATAAGTAAAAATGGTCCGGACCTAACCGAAAATAAATTTTTTAGCGTTATCGGACCTCATTTTGAATAAAATATCTAATGCACAAAGCAAAAAGACGAAAAACAGTAAATTGTTCAAACGCCCAAACCTTAGGCTCAGATTAAAAAATATATATATTGGGATACCGAGGCCGGTAAATAGGTTAGTTTTCACTAGAACAAAAACGCTATGACGGTGAACGTTGACGCAAAAAATCCCCGTTAGGCCTAATGCAATTGTTTTGCGTCAACGGTCACCATCGCGACGTTCTACATTTTATGGTTGCTGGGATGCCCTGATGAAATAGCTTATTGCGTGTCAGGCCAGACCGCAGGAGTAGTACTTGGTCTTTGAACCTGTCCAGTGAATTCGGATTTTATATTTATTAAGTTTCGGGTCGGGCGAGTAAAGAGTTTTTTTAATATTTTCTAGTCAGCCCTAAGAAATATTTCACCCGATTATTATTATTATAGAGGTTAAGCCAGCACCAGAAAATGTCAAGAAAACGTGTAGAAGAAACTTGTAGAAGGTGCAGGCTGTATACACAAAGGTACGTCTACAATCCTACAAGGTCCACCTATACACGTTTTCGGGCATTGGCTTAACCTGTCCATTATTAGCAATTCATGAAAAATATAGACTGGAACGTTTATTCGTAGTTATTTTGGGGTCGTACACTTGGGATCTTGTCATTAGCACGCAAAAAGCAGACCATACTCTCATTAGTCAGGTTAAGTCATCCGTTCAAAACGTGTACATGGGAAACGTGAAGAAGTGTACGCAATATAACTTTCCGAAAACTACAACGACATTGAGAACCAAATTTCCAAAAACCTCGCTATTTGAGTTTGCAAAATTTTGAGAGTTCAGCTTTTTATCAAGAATTAGATATCAGAATTTGGGCGATATCCCCTTGGGACGATTGGTCTTAGTTCTGGTTGTGGTAATTGACGTCATTAGTAACGTATTTCAACAAAGTGCTGGGTTGGGATAGGCCCTACCATCCATTTCTAAATAATAACGTATTTCTTCCAAATTCGCAGATGTTTTGTATGGGTTAAGCTGCTGCAACAGCTTTAAAACACCCGTGTCCTCCATGAACGGATAAGCCTATGGGAAGATGGGAGTGCTGTGAACTACGGGCTCCGGGTACGCTTAACTGAAGGCTTCGGCCAGTAACTTACTTGTTAGTTTAGTCAGACGGATCGGGTACTTGAGAGGTTCTAGATGCTGATTGCGCGGTAGAAGGAGCGCTTATTGTCTTCGATTCCTTCGAAGTTGACGACAGCCGCATCAAGGTAACGTGTAAGACCAATCCTAAGAGCGAATTTAACAAGAGCTCGTTGTCAACGAAATTCTTATCAATTAACTGGGATAGTTTGCTATCTGTAACGAATAATCGGTCTTATTATTATAATTATTATTAGTAAAGCCCAACCTAGCACTTCGATCATTGGTCCATTGCGCAGCCCCAGCCTTTTAGACATCGAAAAACCGAGCCCAGTCTCCGAAACGAAGCGCAAGATTTGCTTCGCCGAGATATTTTAAATATCTCTCGTTTCCAACCTGTGCATACCAAGATGCTCAAACCTTTGAGCCGCATACGAATCACAGACACAAAGGACATGAGAGGAAGTTTCCTCCTCTGCAAGACATGCCCTGCACATAGGACTCTCACTGATACCAATCAAATGCAGATGTCTATTTAGCTGGCAGTAACCTAAAAGTAGGCCCGTAACCACCCTGATACTACTCTTAGAGAGCGAGAGCAACTCAGTTGCTCTTTTCTTAGAAGGTCCAGAGGAAAAATCCTTGGCCTGCCTTTGACCATCCATCTCAAGCCAAAGCTTGACCTGTCTCTAAGGCATTGTGCCATGAACATAGCTGCGAACCAGGCCATGGGTTATTGGAATAGCGTGTTCAGCACCCAAGAACCTAGCCTCCGCACCCTTCTGGCCAGACTGTCTGCCCTCTCATTACCATGATGCCCCCTATGACCAGGCACCCAGTAGAGTTGAACCCTATTATGGGTGCTCAGTACTGAAAGGAGATCCAAACAGCTACATGTAAGAACGAGCTTAGGATAAATATTAAATTGATTAAGAACCTTAAGGGCAGCCTGTCCGAGAAAATCTGAACAGTCTTGCCCCAATGATTCTTCTTAAGACAGAAGTCTACACAGAAGCAGTCTAAGCAGATGGCAGAAATCTCTGCCTGAAAAACCGTAGCAAAAACGCTGAGGCTCTCAAAGAAGCCAAACTTCTTAATCTGGCAGTTAACTCCACCCCCCCCCCCCCCCCCGCTGAGTGAGTCTTGGAGCCATCCGTGAACAATTTCAACCTTGGTTCCAAAAACTGTGTCACCAGTCCAGTCTAGGCGACTTGGAAAGTAAACACTAAACTGCTTTTCAAAGTGTAACTTTGCAGCCATGTTGTCAGAACCCATCAAAAAGATCGATAAAGGACCAGAATATTGCCGAAACAATTTGGTGTGGCTGCATTCCCAATAAGCAGACCTCCACCAACCAATGTAGTAACCGATAGGCACTCATAATTGCAACCTCCTGTAGGGGATTTTCTACTAAACCCAAGTCGCTATTCCTAGCCTAAAGAAAACCCGGCGACCAAACCTACATTCACTTCACTTACGTGGTCCTCCCTCTCGCGTAATTTTACTGGTGGGGTTAGCGAGGTTGAATAGGGTGTCTAGGGGTAAGCTTAAAATTAAATGATTGAGAGTTGCCATGAATAAAATTAACAAAAGAAAGTTTAATGATTATGAATAAAAAGACATTGACGCTTATGTTACAAAACAGAATATTACAAATAAAGTTCAGTAAATTTGGATACTTAATTTAAGGGTCCGGTTCAAGGTCCATACCGTCGGCGTTTAAGCCCGCAATCGTCCGCGGACCATACGGTCGCGTTTCAATCCGCACACCGCACACACTTAGCGACTTTTTGTCTCTCCGTAGATTCGCCTGTTTAGCACTCGGAGGTCATTTAGGCGCGAGTTAACTTAATTCACGTCGGTGACTCCCGGAATACGTCTGACCGACCGCCACTTGTGGCCCAGGAGGTTTTCGCTCCGGTCACTCTCGTGGTCTCAGTGTCTCCATGAGACCCGGTCAAGTCTTGCCAAAAGCGCGCCAACACCCCGGTTTTCTTCATGGCCTCGTGACGTGGTTTTCGGTGGCGCGAACTTCCACCCCAATCAACAGGCTCGAGATCAGTCAACCTGGCCGGACCCAACCAATCATCACGATGGCGACATGATGTTCGTTTCCATCTTTCAGTTCCCACAAGCGGGATTCCTCAAAGGGTCAGCCGTAGCGTCTCCAATAAATAACTGCTTAAAAGTAATGTCAAACCTGGCGCCATCCTGTCGCCAGGCATTCAAACAATAAATTTCTTAAAATATACAACAACGGAGAACTTCTCCGAACCAGATAATTGGCAACCCTCAATTCGGACTGGCAATAAACTCATAGGGAAGATAAACGGTTAAAGGGGACTCTCGACGGCATAATACAAAGAAGTTGGGGACTCGCTAATCCCAACAGTGAGAGAACGGAGAGAGAGAATAATAAAGGGAAAGGGAAAACCCAGGATACCTTTGGCCACAAGGTCACCTATGACGACCCCTTCCCAATGACCGTCCGTTGCGCGGTCACTTCAATTAGAACGATAGATCTATAAAGAGCTTCACTTGGGCCCCCTGTTGGTGACGTCCAGCATCGCCGCCAGAGTAGCCCAAAGCTATACTAACTAATAAATTTCTTGGAAAGAGACCATGTCGAATTTTGAAAACGTGGGAAAGAAATATATATTTAAGAATAAGACAAGGTGTTTAAAGGAACTGTAAATAACGAAACTATGGAATTTTAAATTGGTCGCTACACTCCTCTCGGTAGAATATTCAGGAGCGCCTCCAGAGAAGCGCTTTGGGGCCCTTCTCTTAGCTCCTGTAATGCTGACACAGGCCAGCCTTTGCGCAGTGCGTAATTCAGCATGAACTGACCCTCGGTCACCAAACCACTGCTGCATATGTCATAGTATAGATCCAATAAGACCCCAAGACTAGCTTATGGTACCGCTTACTCTCCAGAATAACATTTTAGCCTTCCTGATGCTAAGATCAAGATTAGGGCTTCCATGTTAACCTCATGTCTTAACTGATGGGGAGTCCCACTTGATGCTAACACGCCAAGAAAGCATCGGCGTGTGACTAGAAACTTTAGACTGGGACATTGACCTTCGGGACAAATTTTCTTTATAGAGTTCTTAGTTGAACCGAAAAAAAAGGTTCTTCGTCAGCCTCGATCGTAATTGTGTCGTTGTCAGAGCCCTCGTTCGTCGCTGCGATCTTCCATCATCTAGTGTTCTTCTGTGGACCATTTTTCGGATATCTTCGAATTCCGTTTCCGGAGATGACGACTCCGCGGTCGAAGTCGAATTATTATGTGATTTGTCGTTGTTGATTTTATTTCTTTGCAGTTGCTTAGTAAATAAATGATACGGTAAAATTTTGTAGTCATTCAACAAACGATATTTGGTAGTCGTTTAAATGTGAGATGTTGGTGGGGCCTACCAAGAAAGGTGAGTTTAACCGTTGCAGTCGCGATCAAAGGTTTCTAGCCGTTTTCTTTTGGCAGCCATTTTGTTTATATATAGGGTAGAGAATCGAGTGGGGGCTTTTTTTAAAAATACCTTCACGAAAATTATGCGTTAGAAAGAGGAAAACCCCTCCAAATTTTACTGCACGAAACAATGAATAAATCGTTCCTTAAATTTTTCGACTCATGATCACAGCCGGGAGTAGTGGCGTACTCCTGTAATCCCAAGCGTCTGGGAAGCAGAGTTTGTGGATGGCCGTGTGAGGACGACCACCAATCCCCCAACGGGTGGTCGGAATACTTATCTCACCCTGATTAATCAGTTATTGTGTGCTGGTGTCTAAGGCCTTGGGTCGACACCGATGTGTGTATCTAAAAAAAAAAGACTCATGATCATACTCAGAAACCCAATCTAGTTCCATTTTGAAAATCGGATTCGAACTTTTAAAGTTACTGCAAAAATAGTGACGACGAAAAACATGAAAACTAACTCTAATTTCATTTTTAAGTGAAACAAAAAAATGATGATGTTCTGGCCAAGCCGAACGAAACTAGTCGGATAAGTCGGATCAACTTCTTAAGCCTCGGCTTTTTAGTTAAAAGTTTTATACATGTGTAAATATAACAAAGTTTATTTTATTATTATTATCATCACACGTGGAACTACAGCCCTACATCAATTATAATTTATGTTGTTAATTAGTAAACATAAATAAACACCTGCGAAAATAATTTCAAAAATCAGGTTGGATTCTGCATCTGTGGCTACGTTCCGCAACAGTCAACGGGAAAAAACCCGATGGATTTGATATTTTCCACCGATGAGCTTTTTCGTTATAATGACGTCGTAAGTTGCTGAACGCTTTTATTCAGTCATCGGTGTCTTTTAAAATGCCGTAGCTTTTATAGTAGTTTTACGTCAGAAATGACGTCAGTCATCGCAAAATCCGGCTCTTCCAGCCGATGACTTCGGTGAGTAACCGATGACTATCGTGACGTCAAAACCGGAAACGCGACAAAGCGTACAGTAGGAAACCGATGTCACCGATTAGTAATCGGTGAGTCCGATGAGCTCTGCTGAACGTACCCTGTATCATTGTAATAAAATTTAACGCTTCATGAAAAAGACCTTCTGCTTTAGGAAAATATATTTAACATTTCTACTACGTATACATCTGTGCAAATAGATTGGATAAAGGGGAATGTGGTTTTGCACTTGCAGCGTATGTCTAGAAAACGCCCTTTTATTTAGTGATTTAAGTTAATAACCATAGAAACAAGTTGGCAAGCCAAAATATACCTCTCCTCGGAAGAATGGTCCCTAGTGGTATTAATTTCTCGACACGACCCCCAAAGATATCTCCGCAATTCAGAGTTATTTACGAAAAACGTATTCTCGGTTCAAACCCTGCCCGGTAAAAAATTTTAATTTTAATTTAAATAATTGAGACGAAACAATCGAGTTTAATTTATTCAGAATATTATAAATTAAGTAGTTACAACAGCGAGTTAGACTTACTAAAACAATGCACAATTGAATTTAACCCTTTTTACAGTACATGTTTATCAGTTGAATATAATACTAAGCAAATTTTAATGAAAGAAATATCTACAGATGGTATTTGTATTTTTCTCGCTTACGAAATACTTGCCGCATCTTTAACGCTCATTTTATTTCAACTTCCAGTTGACGTTGTGACACATACCGCATGAAAAAGACCAATGCCGTCCAATTTCCAATATCATATAATGACTCGCACACCCAAGAAATCATTGACTGCGTTAGAAATCGTAGATATCCAAATATCCACACCAAATATATTTACAAGAAGCAAAAACCTTACCATCAACAAAGCACAGAGAGCCACTTGACTAACCGCCAGCTCTTAAAGCAATTAACGTTAAATTATCTCCTTTGAATTAACACAACTATATATTGGTCGTTAAAAATACCCGTAAATAAATAACAAAAAAACTAACAAAGTGGACCACCCACAGGGTCTACCTTTTAACCCTCTTATCTCGGCTGACTGCGCTAAAACAAGATTTAACCTTTAAAAAAAACCAGATTAGGCCTTCATAAATTCATTAATAAAAAAAGACTTTATTACCTATTATGCTTACGATGCGTGTCTTAATTTCAGTGAACCTAAGGAGCTATCGGTGGTTCTGTGGTAGAGCGCTCGACTGCCAAGCCGAATGGTCTGGGTTCGAAACCTGGGTGGCGCATTTGTTTTTAATCAATAGAGAAACGCTAAATTAGAATTTCTTCGATGCAATAATTTCAATTTCAATTCTATTTCAATTAAACCAAAATTTCGTACTCTATTAAATACGTTTCCGATAAAGCTGAAGGTCTAATTTTCAATAAGGCGTAACAAGTGTCGGTGGTTCTGTGGTAGAACGTCCGTCTGTCAAGCAGGAGGTCTCGGGTTCAAATCCCGCCCGATGCGATCGCAAATTGATACTAAGACGAATACCGTGCACAACTGGTGGAAACCCTGCCATTGGACGTTGAGAGGTAGCATTACACTCAGCACTCGGTCCGTCCCAAAGTCATTAAGAAGAAGTTGGAGAGAAAACGCCCATATAAACGCAACAGATTCAACATGCACAACCATCAGAACACAAATACAACAAATTCAACACTCACAACCTATGTATAAACACTACAAAAACGTAAAACACCAAACCGTCACGACGGTGAGCGAAAAAACACCATCCAAACCAAAACGCAAATGAATCCGCTAACGCTCACCGTCACACGGTGGTTTTGCCAACCCTTCGAGAAACTGCGAACGCAGAGATCTCGAGAAACTGCGTACGCAGTGATTACACTTTGAACCGAAAATGCGAACGCGTTCGCAGGCCTGACAGACCCACAGACAGACACGGTGGTTGTATAACCCCTCCTAGGGGACTTTGTCCCCTCGGAGAGGTAAAAATAGAGACTGAAAAGAAGAAAAGTTAAAAAATGCTTTGCTGCTCGAAAACACACCAGCGGACGAATTCTGAATTCATATGCTCAAACTCCTTCCAAGCGCAGCTGCAGCGCCCAAATTAACAAGCTTCAGAATTAGGCGGGATTTTTAAATAATATAATATTTTTTTCGCTAAATCACGCGGAGTTCATTTAAGTTTGGTTTTTAAATAGTTTATGAGAGATTTTTTAAAGAAAAATAATATTAAAAGGCCAAAATACTAAAAAAGTATAAATAGTGACAAATTTTTGAAAAATTGACTTTTAGTGACAGCTAGGAGCAACAAACACAAAGAGAACGCAGCTAGCCTTTAAACACGCTAACGCAGTGTTGTATAAAAATTTCATTGGACGAGCCTTTACGCTGAACGTTTTACGGAAAGGGGGAAGACAATTTCCGAATTTTCGCCTTCCAACGGCAGCAGGCGCTAAAGCATCTAACCAATGAAAACTGTACACAAGAAAATGCACGACTTTTGACGGGTTGAGTACTCCTTGTGTGGGGTTCTGTGTTTGATGCTCCTAGGTGACAGAATCTAAAAAAAGTGATTTTTAGTGAGAAAAGTGACTTAAAGTATAGGAATTGATTTCGTGTATTCCCAGAAAAACGCCGAAAGAGAATTGTGTTCCTCAGCTTAGGCCCTATCTTTCCTGATTCTCTTTGTTACGTCCACAAATATCGGATCGGAAACGGAGAAATGCAGAAACGTTATTGTCGATTTGACGCATGAAATCGTCCAAGGCATCCCCCGAATTCCATTATTTACAGATCTTCGAAGAAATACTTCAGTTACGCAGTCAAAATGCAAAAGCCATTCGTTAGTTTTATTTTTCGCAAACGATACCATAAGTAAATCAACAAAAGTCAAGGTCACAACAGAACGTACATATAGAACCCAATTGAGATCGGTTTGATTACCAATAATATATACACTCTTTTACGAAGTCGGCCATTTCATTACAGGCCTAATTTAAAATAGTACAGCAGGGCCGTGCAGAGGTATCCTGGGGCCCGGGGCAAACTTACTCGCGGGCCCCTTCGATTTGCACCCCCCCCCCCCTTGAGCCCTGAAAACTTCTCCCAAGTTATCTTGATTTGCACCCCCCACTTGAGCTTCTTCGATGGGCCCTACAGCTACGGGCCCCCGGGGATTTTGCCCCCCCTGCCCCCCCTCTGCACGGCCCTGTAGTACAGGCAAGGGCGCCTGCACGTGCTCATCAGCTCGAGACGTCGCGTGCACTTGACCGCGTGAAGCGGCCTTGTATGCACTATTTGAAATCAGACCTGTACTAAAATGGCAGCTCTCACAAATAATGATATAAAAGAGTGTATAGAGAAAGCAGATTCGTTTGAACATTTGAAAAATTTCAGATTAGGGGAAGGGAAGCCATTAGAATTTTTTTTTAAATCAAAGTGGTCCAGATTGAATATTTCTTACCTTTGGAAATTGGTCTTTTAATTACCATATAGGAAGAAAATTTAAGGGTATACAATTAAATTAAATTTATAAAAAAAATAGTTGCTATGTAAAATAATTATGTTGTTAAGCATCTGAAAATAAAATATTTTCATTTAACATGAATTATATTTGAAAATAATATACAGGTTACAATCCTGCACTAAAAACGTGAGCGGGTATGCTTGTAGGATTGCAGACGTAGACGTACAAGTTTTGGAAGGGTGGCTTAACCTGTATATTGTTATTTGATAGTATAGAAACAATTATATAGTCATATGAATAGGAAGCATAATTCAATAGAAATGAACAAGGACATTCCTGAATAATGTATAAAGTATTACACAGTGGTAAATAAATTATTTTCTATTAATTGCTAGTATTATTATGGTTATGATCTTACAATACCTACACAACAAATGGTGTCGAAGATGTGTTCGGATTAACAAGAAAAGAAAATGCCTCAATTTGTTAAAAAGCCTAAGAAAAATAAAAGTAATAAAATAATTCAACCCGAAGAGACTATAAGTAGACACGGCTCAAAGAAAATGTTACTCACAAGGAGACTACCCGAGGTGGTTATCACCGATTTTGTTGAAACTCGGGGGTTAGGTAGACATTATGGTGGTATGAAAATTGCCAAAGGGAAAAGTTGCAATGTGCTTTAGTTTTCCCATGGCAACCGAAACTGTCTTTGATAACGAAAATTCATAAATTTAAATATGTGGCCTCTTAAATTTTTAATTATAAATATGTGGCCCTTTTAATATAAATATGTGGCCCCTTTCAGAAATGCAGGGGGGCTAAAGCCCACTTCAGCCCACCTGTACACTAGCCAGAGGAATATAGCTTTTTCTAGCGCTTGTGCAAATCGCTCTTGCGAAAAATGTACTAATACAGCTGTGTTTTGTGACGTTAGAGCAGCATTTTAATAAGTTAGGCAAGACCACTTTTTATTTTATAAAATCCACTATTCAACCTTCAAAAAAATAAGAACAACTAAATGTAACAAAATTCAGTCTGCAAGAGAAGTATGCCTATTGGAAAGTTAGCACCTGTTGAAGTAACGCCAGAAACATGGAATCCATATTCAATAAGATTGAATTCACATTTCACGGTCAATGACGTACAAGATGACAAAATAAAAGCAGCATCCCTATTCAGTCTTTGGCCCGTAAGAATTGACATTATTTACGAATTTAACATTACCAGAGGATATCGCCAAACTGACAGCACATTTCTACCCTATCCCTTCTAAGTAAGTAAATATGAAGAGAGATTTACATTTACTAAACTTCTAGACTAGTTTAAACTGATTAATAATGTAACACTATTAATGTTTTGTAGTATGTTTACTGATATTAGACATTTTATATCGATAAAAAGTTAAAAACATTAAAATCCCTTAAAAAGTAATTTATGTTTTTATTTATTTTTTCCGATTTGCGGAAAATTTTCCGCATTTTATTTTTCCGGAAAATTAACAACACTAATATGAAGCGTGGTAGATGAAATTTTGAAAGTTAAATCGTTAGCCATCACTAGGGATGATATCAGAAATAAACCAACAAAGCTATGTCGGTGAACCGAAACATCTAGAATTCCATAAAGCTTTTTATACGTTGCAGTTTGCAAATTAACGTTTAATCTTCATTCCCTTTCAATGTTTCCCAAGCGTCAAATATGAAGATTTGAGTATCGTGACTCATTACGGGACCCATATGGATGCTCCTTGTCACCTCAGAAAGGGGCCTTGGTGTCTCGATGATATCCCGCTGGAACGACTGGTCTTAGTTCCGGTCAAGGTGATTGAGGTCACTCGCAAAATGAACCCTCAAAGAGACTATCAAATCACGGTTCAGGACATTGTGGATTGGGAAGCGGAACACCATCAACAAGTACCGGATAACAGAGTGGTCCTCTTCTACACAGACACTGTCTCCCGAGGGCACCCACTGGTTGGTGAAGAAAAGAACAAAGTTGTCCATCGACTACGGAGAGTTGCCAGATTTACTGTCGCACAACTACCTAACGGGCGCTAGTATGTACATCTTTGAAAATTTTATGAATTTGAACCTGCTGCCCTTAACTGGGGCCACGATTAACGTTGGAGTGATGAAATTGGGAGACGAAGTTTCTGGTGCCCCAGCCAGGATTTTAGCCATGTAGAATGTCTTTATGTCTGTTGTAGAATAAGCTTCTGATTCATTAAAATTAACGTTGAATTTCAACTACTCCTTCTATACTATTTCTATAACCCCCTCTGGATTCCTGACTTCAACACTTTCTACTTTTCAACATTTGAAGTTAATTTAGGTTAGATTTACTTAACAAATCATACGTTACAAATTAAGTTAATTATTTTAGTGCTTGTTTAACAACATCACCTGTTAGATTTCGTAAAAGCCATTTGGGGCAAGAAAACTGTTAGATAACGTGACTTTGAGAGGAGAACCTGTGCCAGCGTTCAAATTAGCTCCGTATAAATAATAATCAGCTAGGCACCACATTTAGTTCCACATGACCATTCTTTCAAGTTAATTCGGTTTGAATTTAATTAAGAAACGAAATCCGATTATTCTGTTGTACTCGTACCTGGTTAAATAATTTCTGTCCGTTATTGAGTATAGCACAATTCAGATTCCCGGAGTATACTGACTGGCACTCTACAAACATTTAAAGAAGGGGGTTTTTTTTTATTCAAGGAAGAAAGGGCTGATTGAGTCTGAGAAGACCGCGAACCCGGCGAAACACCATCTGATTAATCAGGGCGAGATTTGTGTAACGGCCACGCCAACGGGGGGATACGTGGGGACAGGGGTGGGGACACCCGTGGCGGAAGTATTCCGACCACCCGTTGGGGAATTGGTAGTCGTCCTCACACGACCATCCACAAACTCTGCCTCCCGGACGCCTGGGATTACAGGAGTGAGCCACTACTCCCGGCTTAAAGAAGGGTTATTAATCTAATTCAATTTTACTATTTTATTTTACTCGACTTTGGACTTTCGCCTCTTTGCGTCCCTTATCTATTTTTCCGGCTGGTCTCGACTTTCAATTTTTTTCTCGACTCCCACCCCTTTGCTTCCCTTATCTCTATTCTTGAGTTCCTTGCGCCCGTCCCCACCTTTACACTTTTTAGCGGGTTAGTGTGAAATTCGTAGAAGGGGAGTTAGTGTGAAAGAAAGGGACTTCGTAGAAGGGGAGTTAGTGTGAAAGAAAGGGACTTCGTAGAAGGGGAGTTAGTGTGAAAGAAAGGGACTTCGTAGAAGGGGAGTTAGTGTGAAAGAAAGGGACTTCGTAGAAGGGGAGTTAGTGTGAAAGAAAGGGACTTCGTAGAAGGGGAGTTAGTGTGAAAGAAAGGGACTTCGTACAAGGGGAGTTAGTGTGAAAGAAAGGGACTTCGTAGAAGGGGAGTTAGTGTGAAAGAAAGGGACTTCGTACAAGGGGAGTTAGTGTGAAAGAAAGGGACTTCGTAGAAGGGGAGTTAGTGTGAAAGAGAGGGACTTCGTAGAAGGGGAGTTAGTGTGAAAGAAAGGGACTTCGTACAAGGGGAGTTAGTGTGAAAGAAAGGGACTTCGTAGAAGGGGAGTTAGTGTGAAAGAAAGGGACTTCGTAGAAGGGAGTTAGTGTGAAAGAAAGGGACTTCGTAGAAGGGGAGTTAGTGTGAAAGAAAGGGACTTCGTAGAAGGGAGTTAGTGTGAAAGAAAGGGACTTCGTAGAAGGGGAGTTAGTGTGAAAGAAAGGGACTTCGTAGAAGGGGAGTTAGTGTGAAAGAAAGGGACTTCGTAGAAGGGGAGTTAGTGTGAAAGAAAGGGACTTCGTACAAGGGGAGTTAGTGTGAAAGAAAGGGACTTCGTAGAAGGGGAGTTAGTGTGAAAGAGAGGGACTTCGTAGAAGGGGAGTTAGTGTGAAAGAAAGGGACTTCGTACAAGGGGAGTTAGTGTGAAAGAAAGGGACTTCGTAGAAGGGGAGTTAGTGTGAAAGAAAGGGACTTCGTAGAAGGGAGTTAGTGTGAAAGAAAGGGACTTCGTAGAAGGGGAGTTAGTGTGAAAGAAAGGGACTTCGTAGAAGGGGAGTTAGTGTGAAAGAAAGGGACTTCGTAGAAGGGGAGTTAGTGTGAAAGAAAGGGACTTCGTAGAAGGGGAGTTAGTGTGAAAGAAAGGGACTTCGTAGAAGGGGAGTTAGTGTGAAAGAAAGGGACTTCGTACAAGGGGAGTTAGTGTGAAAGAAAGGGACTTCGTAGAAGGGGAGTTAGTGTGAAAGAAAGGGACTTCGTACAAGGGGAGTTAGTGTGAAAGAAAGGGACTTCGTAGAAGGGGAGTTAGTGTGAAAGAGAGGGACTTCGTAGAAGGGGAGTTAGTGTGAAAGAAAGGGACTTCGTACAAGGGGAGTTAGTGTGAAAGAAAGGGACTTCGTAGAAGGGGAGTTAGTGTGAAAGAAAGGGACTTCGTAGAAGGCAGTTAGTGTGAAAGAAAGGGACTTCGTAGAAGGGGAGTTAGTGTGAAAGAAAGGGACTTCGTAGAAGGGAGTTAGTGTGAAAGAAAGGGACTTCGTAGAAGGGGAGTTAGTGTGAAAGAAAGGGACTTCGTACAAGGGGAGTTAGTGTGAAAGAAAGGGACTTCGTAGAAGGGGAGTTAGTGTGAAAGAGAGGGACTTCGTAGAAGGGGAGTTAGTGTGAAAGAAAGGGACTTCGTACAAGGGGAGTTAGTGTGAAAGAAAGGGACTTCGTAGAAGGGGAGTTAGTGTGAAAGAAAGGGACTTCGTAGAAGGGAGTTAGTGTGAAAGAAAGGGACTTCGTAGAAGGGGAGTTAGTGTGAAAGAAAGGGACTTCGTAGAAGGGAGTTAGTGTGAAAGAAAGGGACTTCGTAGAAGGGGAGTTAGTGTGAAAGAAAGGGACTTCGTAGAAGGGGAGTTAGTGTGAAAGAAAGGGACTTCGTAGAAGGGGAGTTAGTGTGAAAGAAAGGGACTTCGTACAAGGGGAGTTAGTGTGAAAGAAAGGGACTTCGTAGAAGGGGAGTTAGTGTGAAAGAGAGGGACTTCGTAGAAGGGGAGTTAGTGTGAAAGAAAGGGACTTCGTACAAGGGGAGTTAGTGTGAAAGAAAGGGACTTCGTAGAAGGGGAGTTAGTGTGAAAGAAAGGGACTTCGTAGAAGGGAGTTAGTGTGAAAGAAAGGGACTTCGTAGAAGGGGAGTTAGTGTGAAAGAAAGGGACTTCGTAGAAGGGGAGTTAGTGTGAAAGAAAGGGACTTCGTAGAAGGGGAGTTAGTGTGAAAGAAAGGGACTTCGTAGAAGGGGAGTTAGTGTGAAAGAAAGGGACTTCGTAGAAGGGGAGTTAGTGTGAAAGAAAGGGACTTCGTACAAGGGGAGTTAGTGTGAAAGAAAGGGACTTCGTAGAAGGGGAGTTAGTGTGAAAGAAAGGGACTTCGTACAAGGGGAGTTAGTGTGAAAGAAAGGGACTTCGTAGAAGGGGAGTTAGTGTGAAAGAGAGGGACTTCGTAGAAGGGGAGTTAGTGTGAAAGAAAGGGACTTCGTAGAAGGGGAGTTAGTGTGAAAGAGAGGGACTTCGTAGAAGGGGAGTTAGTGTGAAAGAAAGGGACTTCGTACAAGGGGAGTTAGTGTGAAAGAAAGGGACTTCGTAGAAGGGGAGTTAGTGTGAAAGAAAGGGACTTCGTAGAAGGCAGTTAGTGTGAAAGAAAGGGACTTCGTAGAAGGGGAGTTAGTGTGAAAGAAAGGGACTTCGTAGAAGGGAGTTAGTGTGAAAGAAAGGGACTTCGTAGAAGGGGAGTTAGTGTGAAAGAAAGGGACTTCGTAGAAGGGAGTTAGTGTGAAAGAGAGGGACTTCGTAGAAGGGGAGTTAGTGTGAAAGAAAGGGACTTCGTACAAGGGGAGTTAGTGTGAAAGAAAGGGACTTCGTAGAAGGGGAGTTAGTGTGAAAGAAAGGGACTTCGTAGAAGGGAGTTAGTGTGAAAGAAAGGGACTTCGTAGAAGGGGAGTTAGTGTGAAAGAAAGGGACTTCGTAGAAGGGAGTTAGTGTGAAAGAAAGGGACTTCGTAGAAGGGGAGTTAGTGTGAAAGAAAGGGACTTCGTAGAAGGGGAGTTAGTGTGAAAGAAAGGGACTTCGTAGAAGGGAGTTAGTGTGAAAGAAAGGGACTTCGTAGAAGGGGAGTTAGTGTGAAAGAAAGGGACTTCGTAGAAGGGAGTTAGTGTGAAAGAGAGGGACTTCGTAGAAGGGGAGTTAGTGTGAAAGAGAGGGACTTCGTAGAAGGGGAGTTAGTGTGAAAGAAAGGGACTTCGTAGAAGGGGAGTTAGTGTGAAAGAAAGGGACTTCGTAGAAGGGAGTTAGTGTGAAAGAAAGGGACTTCGTAGAAGGGAGTTAGTGTGAAAGAAAGGGACTTCGTAGAAGGGGAGTTAGTGTGAAAGAAAGGGACTTCGTAGAAGGGAGTTAGTGTGAAAGAAAGGGACTTCGTAGAAGGGGAGTTAGTGTGAAAGAAAGGGACTTCGTAGAAGGGGAGTTAGTGTGAAAGAAAGGGACTTCGTAGAAGGGAGTTAGTGTGAAAGAAAGGGACTTCGTAGAAGAGGAGGTTTAGTTGCGATTTTTAAGTAGTTCAAGACTTTTTGCTACGCCTGTGGCGTTATTGCTACCGTTTTTGCTGCGCGTGTGGCGTTTTTCCTACAGCCTTTACCTTTCTTACGTACAAATCTAATTCATTAAAACTAAGACCCCGGTCGAAGCCGGGTATTAAAAGTAAAACTAGTTATCTATAACTATAAGTCTTAAAGTTTGTCCTTTTATTTATTTATTTGTATGTCCTGTTCCTAAAAACTCGAGAACGGTTAGCTCTAGAGTTTTGAAATTTTAACTCAATGTTCAGGGTCTGATTTCCAACTAAACGCGCCTAATTCCAAATACCGGACATGGTTATTAATCTAATTCAATTTTACTCATAATTCAATTTTATTTTACTCGACTTTGGACTTTCCCCCTATCTCCCGCACCGTCCCTTTGCTTCCCTTATCTCCTCCTTTGAGTTCCTCGCGCCCGTCCCGGCCTTTAAGCTTTTTTAACGGGTTAGTGTGAAATTCGTAGAAGGGGAGTTAGTGTGAAAGAAAGGGACTTCGTAGAAGGGGAGGTTTAGTTGGGATTTTTAAGTACTTCAGGACTTTTTGCTACGTATGTTACGTTTTTGCTAAGAGGACTTTTTGCTACGCGTGTTACGTTTTTGCTAAGATGACTTTTTGCTACGCGTGTTACGTGTGTTACGTTTGTGCTAAGAGGACTTTTTGCTACGCGTGTTACGTGTGTTACGTTTTTGCTAAGAGGACTTTTTGCTACGTGTGTTACGTTTTTGCTAAGAGGACTTTTTGCTACGCGTGTTACGTTTTTGCTAAGAGGACTTTTTGCTACGCGTGTTACGTGTGTTACGTTTTTGCTAAGAGGACTTTTTGCTACGCGTGTTACGTTTTTGCTAAGAGGACTTTTTGCTACGCGTGTTATGTGTGTTACGTTTTTGCTAAGAGGACTTTTTGCTACGTGTGTTACGTTTTTGCTAAGAGGACTTTTTGCTACGCGTGTTATGTGTGTTACGTTTTTGCTAAGAGGACTTTTTGCTACGTGTGTTACGTTTTTGCTAAGAGGACTTTTTGCTACGCGTGTTATGTGTGTTACGTTTTTGCTAAGAGGACTTTTTGCTACGCGTGTTGTGTGTTACGTTTTTGCTAAGAGGACTTTTTGCTACGTGTGTTACGTTTTTGCTAAGAGGACTTTTTGCTACGCGTGTTATGTGTGTTACGTTTTTGCTAAGAGGACTTTTTGCTACGCGTGTTACGTGTGTTACGTTTTTGCTAAGAGGACTTTTTGCTACGCGTGTTACGTGTGTTACGTTTTTGCTAAAAGGACTTTTTGCTACGCGTGTTATGTGTGTTACGTTTTTGCTAAGAGGACTTTTTGCTACGCGTGTTACGTGTGTTACGTTTTTGCTAAGAGGACTTTTTGCTACGTGTGTTACGTTTTTGGAAAGAGGACTTTTTGCTACGCGTGTTACGTTTTGGCTGCGCGTGTTGCGTTTTTGCTACGCATGTTGCGTTTTTGCTACGCATGTTGCGTTTTTGCTACAGCGTTTACCTTTGTTACGTACAAATCAGATCTAATTCATTAAAACTAAGACCCCGGGCGAAGCCGGGTATTAAAGCTAGTTTATTATAATATTTAAATATATTTTCGAGATAAACATTTTGTAGGTCGCGATCACCATTTCGTAGGTCGAGATCGCCAATTTCAATGTCGTAATCGCCATTAACTATTTGGGCACCACTGTTATAACTGCATTTTTAAACAAGTCTCAAGTGGACTTTGAATTACTTATATAAATTATATTTTAAAAACAATCATTTACGTAGATTAAGCGTGACTTCTAACTAGGTCTATGAAAATAAATAAAGGTACGTCAATAAATTTATCGACCTAAGTATATCAATCCTTTAAAAAATGCGTTACCGGTGGTAAAGAACTTTAGACCATGGATAGTAGATTTTACAGGATCGGTAAAAAGCCTGGTGTTTAGCCCCCGTAAACCAATCACACTAAGGGAGTCGTCCAAGGTTATTTGAAAAAAAAAACAAGTATCGCTAAGAGTGGACGATACTGTTCGAAAAAAGAAAAAAGATAACATTTAAACCTACGATTACATTTAAAGAGACTTATTTTGTACTCCTTAACCAAACTTTATTTTATTTCTTCATTTCGGAACGACCTAAATTTTTGAGCCCTTTCACTGGGCCTTTTACAATGGAACTGCTTTACTTCCGTTTCCTCTTTTACAAAAAAAGATATACAAAGATGACCGGTGACGGGTTTTGCCCAATCGCCGGACCTCTTATTTTGAAATTTCCAATAGGCGAGAGCGTCCGTTGAAGAGCCCCCAAATTCGACTCCTTCTACCTGTCCGTCAATGTAGAGCTACGGGTGACTAAGATGAAAAAAAAAAAAAAAAAACATTGAAAGCGGAGACCAGCCGGAAAAATAGATTAGGGAAACAAAGTCGAGTAAAATAAAATTGAATTTGATTAATAACCATGTCAAATTAAGGCGCGTTTAGTTGGAAATTAGGCCCTGAACATTGAGTTAAAATGTAAAAGCTCTAGAGCCTAGAGCTAACAATTTTCGAGTTTTAATTTCCACATGTGTTGAGTCCGTTGAAGAGCCCCGAAATTCGACCCCTTAATTCTACCTGTCCGTCAATGTAGAGCCTACGGGCGACTAAGATAAGCCCTTCCCGTCAAAACCTCCAGCAAAGAGGTGAAAGTCGAGTAAAATTGAATTAGATTAATAACCATGTCAGGTATTTGGAATTAGGCGCGTTTAGTTGGAAATCAGGCCCTGAACATTGAGTTGAAATTTCAAAGCTCTAGAGCTAGGCTAACCGTTCTCGAGTTTTTAGGAACATGACATTTACAAATAAATAAATAAATAAATAAATAAAAGGACAAAATTTAAGACTTATAGTTATAGAATTTAAGGGAACCTTTCTTGGTATCGAACTATAAGTTCCAGTACAGATGTGGTTGTCTTAACGCAAACAAGGGCGATTAGGATTGGGTGGACATTGCCAACACTCTTTATATTTTAAATATAATATTCGCCCACCCCTACTATCAAGTGTAAGATAGAGTTTGGGTTTGCTCATTAATTAGTAATTCACGATTTTAAATAAATAAATAATCAGCTAGGCTAATATCAAAGGCACACCCTTAGGCCCAAGTCATCTAGCGATTTATAATGCCTTTGAAACAGGTGGCCGGGTTACAATGCGGTGGAATAGGGTGTACCTAGATTTTAGGGAGGGGGGTACAATCAATTTAATTATACCCCCCCCCCCAAATTGCCCATCCAAAAATTTCATAGATCAGAATTTGGTCTATAATTTCCCAAAACCCCAGAAATAATAATTATATTATACATAATCTGTTCATATAATTATATAAATTAAGAAAGTGCTATTTGCTAAACACTACTCTTTTGTCATGAAAATCACTTGCAAATATGCCATAGAAATACATGATTTTATTGGAGTGCTGTGGGCTGACCGAGACTTTTACTTTTGTACCCCACCAAATATTTTCCTTCCACTGTTTATGACTCATTCTTATATAGAAATATCAAAACAACGATATGTATGTATGTACTTTAGTTTTATTATATTTGGCTTAGTCACCTATTTTATGGGCTATGTCTTAAAACCAACGTTTATTCAAATTAAAATAACGGTATTCATTCACAAATCAAACGCGTGATATTAAGACATTCGGCGCTGCAGAGTGGAATACAACACTTGTATCCGTGTCTACACCCTTTGTTTTCGGTGCAGAGTGGTTTCGGCGAGGAACTGCTGGCAGCCAGACACGAGGCTGTAGTCACTGGGCATTGGCAACTATTCGGTATGCCATTGCAATCTGTCAATATTTAAAAATAATTAATTTTCTTCATTTTAATATTTCGGAGTAATAAATATTCTTCATTTGAATAATTCAGAATAATACACTTTTCTTCATTTGAATAATTCAGAATAATAAACTTTTCTTCATTTGAATAATACAGAATAATAAACTTTTCTTCATTTGAATATTTTGGAATTGTAAAAAAATTTAATGTGAAAATTTCAGAATAATAAATAATATTTATTTTAATTTTTCAGAATAATAAGTTTTATTTATTTGAATATTTCAGAATAATACCATTTCTTAATTTTAATTTTTCAGAATAATCAGGTTTCTTCAATTTAATTTATCAGAATTATAATTTTTTTCAATTTAATATTTCGAAATATTTCATTTTCTTCAATTTAATATTTCAAAATATTACATTTTCTTCAATTTAATATTTCAAAATATAAAATTTTCTTCATTTTAAAATTTCAAAATATAAAATTTTCTTCATTTTAAAATTTCAGAATAATTAGGTTTCTTTATTATCTTCATTCGACGGAATTATTAAACCTAATGTATTAAGCTTACCTTTGTCCTTTTCGCAATCAGTATCAGTCAGTAACAGTATTAAAATAACCGCAGCTAAGTTCGCTGGCCACACCATTATGAAAGTGTCAATTTCGAAAATCGCTTTCCTGGTTCGAGCTCTTGTCTCTTTCGGAAGGATTCTTTCTAGTATTGTCACTGATGGAAAATAAAGTATTGGTGTTGCTGCTATTACGTTTATGCTTATTGCAATGGGAAATAGCAAAATTCCCGGATTACCTGTGTACAAGCCGAGGCGAACGAAACATTGCACTATCGGTAAAGGTATATCCCCCCCCCCCCCGTGTGGTATTTCCCTCCAATGCTTAGGTGCTTACTTCGGTTTATGGTTTACTAGCTTTAATACCCGGCTTCGCCCGGGGTCTTTTTGATTTGTACGTAATAAAAGTACGGTACCATAACAAAACCGTCTTCAGAAAACTTCTTATTTTTATTTCCTTCCAAAGTCGAGTAAAATGAAACTGAAAATTGAATTAGATTAATAACCATGTCAGGTATTTGGAATTAGGCGCGTTTAGTTGGAAATCAGGCCCTGAACATTGAGTTAAAATTTCAAAGCTCTAGAGCTGACCGTTCTCGAGTTTTTAGGAACATGACATACAAATAAATAAATAAATAAAAGGACAAACTTTAAGACTTATAGTTATAGATTTATTTAAATAATTATTACCTACGACTTATGGGTACCATTGGGTAGGCAGCCAATGTTGCCAGTACGCAAAGAGGTAATAAATAATCAAAAATGACTAGAAATAAAATAAATAATACAATATTTACAAAAAATACCACGCAGACAACACATATAAAGAAGTGGTTAGTCGTCAATACGCATATGATCGTATAAGATTTAGAGAAATATTTAAAGGGGAACGGCCAAGCTTTTCCAAATATGGTCTTATTTCCGTATCAAAAGATCGACCAAAAGATTAACAAGACGTTCAATATAACACGTACCTTTTTTTGTCTTGAAAAAATAGCTTTTGGCCCAAAAGGTTGAAACGAAAAATAACGCCAGGTGTTTGGGTTTTAATTTTCGCCGCCATCTTAGGGGCTGCCGCCAGCGCCCCTAACCCCGTATGAGCGATTTGCGAACTATCCTAACTTTTAAAATCGCGCAATTTAGGCTTAGGTCTCTTATAACTGGAACGCGCCGCGCGTGCAGAACAAATTTTTCGCGTCTTCAGCAGCGCGCTTTTACGTTGTTTTTCTGTCTCACCGACTTCAGACCAGGTGTCGCGGCGGACGCGCGCTTTTCGATTTCCCGAAATTTCTTTATTTTATTAAAAATTAACCATTCAATATTTTTTGATGCGGTTTTCGCCATAAATTTTAGTTTTTAATGGGCTATAGGGCTATTTAACTGGTTAAAGCTTGACCGTTCCCCTTTAAGATATTCCAATCACTGACAATATTATGATCAAAATATTGCAGTCTTTTGGCCAACTTGTAACAGTGATTAAGCGTTTGCCGATAAGAAATTGGATAGTTCTTGTATCCAATAAATATGGTAAATATTTCGAAACAGAAAAAAGCCCGGTTATCATGACGACCAAGGTTATTCCCAAAACATTTCTAAGATTTCGCAATCGGTTTCAGTCAGGACGAAGCGCCATGTAACACTGTCTTCACCGAGTTGTAATCTAATCGACGATCGGCCAAGGCGGTTCAACAATGTTAGAAATTTTTTTTCTTCAATTAACGAGTAATAAAGAGCAAAACCGGTTCTTCTGTCCTCAAATAAATACATTTTGGCATAGTTATTTCTTTCAGTCACGCTTCGCGTACCGATGCTGACGATAAATTTCCTAACTTAAATATAGAAAAGCTTGCCAAATCTACCAAGACGAATATAATTCGCCATTCTCAGTCAGTTCGGCATGAAGTTACTAGCTATCGCGGTTGTGGTCGCGGCGTTTTCGTCTCTGGCGAACGCTGACCACGTTGTTAAAACCGGAAGAAGTTTGCACTATGTGGACTTAACCAGAGAACTGCACGAAAGCATCCCCAAGCACCCCATTTACAAAGGCCTAGATCTTAAGTCCAAAGAAATTCTATTCGGAGCAGAAAAATTAAAGTGAGTTCAATTTAATTTACGTAGTTCTATTATAATGTTTCGAACTTTTTGAGTGTATTTTTGTTACTCTTCCGAAGAGTGCGAGTGGATGATTTTTCCATGCCGACGCATTACGGGACCCACATGGACGCCCCCTGCCACATTAGCGGGAACTGGTGTTTGTCCGACATCCCCTTGGAGAGATTGGTCGATGTCCCAGCCGCTGTCATCGATGTCAGTAGCCAAATCTTCCTTAACGAAAGCGTCATAGACGCCGATTACCTAATCTCAAAAAAGGACATCACCGAATGGGAAGGAAAACACGGTCGGATCCCCGAAAGGGGGATTGTATTGTTCTACACGGGATGGGAGCGCTATTGGGAGGACAGCGTGTTGTATTTGGGCGGTAACAGCGTAGAAAATACCCACAGTCCCGGACTATCGAAGGAGGCCTGCGCGTTTCTGGTCGAAGAACGGCCCACCATCTACGGAGTTGGTATCGATACGGTGAACGTTGATTCCGGACAATCGCAAAACCTCGAAGCGCACGTCATTTTAACATCGGCCAATATGTACGCCGTTGAAAACTTGTACAACTTGGGCAGACTGCCACCGACTGGATCGGACGTCACTCTGGGGATACTGAAGCTAGGCCGGGAAGCTAGTGGAGCTCCCGCTAGAGTTATCGCTCGATACTTTGGATAAATTGTTGGTTCATTCTTCTTATTGAATAAAGTTCTTTTTCATAATAATAATAATAAACGGCACGACGTTGTCATCTTTCATTGTCAAAATTTTCCCATTTCAATCTCTCAACGATAATTTTGTTTGTACTTGATACTCTTCCAAGTGCGTCTCGAGAAAAGAGTTGAGGCTTTTAATCTACGCGTTCAAATAAATATTTATTAAGTTAACAACGACAGTCAAAGTCGACAAGGTCACCGGCGATTTCGTTCCTAGAGATATCAAGAACGCCTGTACGAGTTCCTCGTACGAGACCCTCATTAAACGCAGCCGCGTCTCCTAAGCCAGTCTTCAAGACGAGAGAAATATCGTTTGAAGGAACTGGTTTTTTCTAACTTGTTTTTATTCTTCTAAATTGCCGGAATGTTTCGTCAATTAGGCTTAGCGATTCTCTTTTCGTTCGGTTTGTTGATATCTCGTACGAACGCCGATGAAAATAAATATTACGATTTATCGCACACCGTCGTTGAAAACATAGCGAGATGGCCGACGGTCAAAGGGTTGCGGAGGAGTGTTACCGAAGGACAGAAAGCTAACGGAATTTGGTACGTTATTCCTCAATTGATTTTGAAAGTTTAAAAGCGTTTTTAGCGCCGAAATCGTCATGACTGGCATAAATTTAGTCCTTCTACCAAAACCGTTCATTTTCTGTATTTCTTCAACTGAATTCAGAGTGACTATTGTCTAATTTGCTCAACACTAATAAAAACAAGATGTCCCGGACATTTAAGTACACACAATCATCCCGATGTATTAATTATATTTTAAATATTAAATTTAAATCTTGTAGAAATTAATTTTCGAGTTACGAAAGCTTTAATTTAAATGAATTTTTAGAGAAACCGAAATTTTCGAGTTACCGGGTTTTGGAAATAAAGTAACGAACGCGAACAAGATGAGACGCCAACGATTTAGATGGCACGAAATTCAAATATAACAATAGTGCGTACACGGGTTGTGGGGTACCTCGAATTGGCCAGATTTCTAACTTAAAATTAAAATTTCTTAATGCAACTGAAAACATAGTTCAGAAATGATCAGTACTAACTAAAAATATAATATTCAACCCAGTCACTCTTAATTTCGCTTAGATTTAAAAAAAAATTATATTGGGATACCGAGGCCGGTAAATAAAGCGTCGAACTAGATATCGTTGAATTTTATAATCCTAACTGGTAAAGAGTTATGTACGACACGGCGGAATCGGCGGCATCGGCTACACTGTACGTGAAACCAAAACACACAAATCCCTTGCATTGTTGTAGGTCACACCATTGTATTTCAAGTTGTATTAGTCATATTAGCTATTTCTGATTCTCACCAACACAGGTATGTAACTAAAGACTAGCGCGTTTTTGCAGATTTTGAGAAACTGCCATTTTCCGAGTTAGTTACTTCTAAGCATTCTTGATTTTAATTAATCTATGTCACATCTTGAAAAATTAACCAACTGGTTCGAATGGGCGGATATTTGAGATTTTTCGATTTTATTAAACTCATTATTAATCTCACTTATGAGTTTTATTTTGGGCAATCTACCATCCGTCTTAACAGCCTAAAATGTTACATTGTATAGAATCGAATCTTTTTCAAAACATAACTGTTTAAAAACGCCATTTTTAGTAATATAAAAATTTTGTGATTTAATAATAAACTAACTGGAATGCTATTTGGGAGTAAGAAGCTATTAATTTTAATTTCTTAACAAAGAGACTAATATTAAAAAAGTTTAAAGTTTCAATTAAATCTTACTTGGTGCCGTGTGAAGCTTCTAAAATTTGGGAATGGTTTGACTCGGACCCTTTTGATAATGTGTCCTTCGTTTTCCAAGGTACAAAGTCGAGTCCGTAGAAATGGGTACTCATTTGGGCACGCACCTAGACGCCCCTTGCCATTTCGCGCGAGACTTTTGGGGAGTGGAAGACATCCCGTTTCAACGTTTAGTCGGAGTGCCTCTAGTGGTGATGGACATCCGCCATAAGGTCTTCAAGAACGACGTGGTTGTTGACAGAGACGCCGAACTGCTCCCCGAGGACATTCGCAACTGGGAGGACAGACACGGTCGTTTGCCTGACGGAGTCGTGGTCATGGTTCTGACCGGGTTTGGTCGTTTCTTCAACGACACTAAGATGTACCGCGGCACGGAAAGCAACGACCCCGGCCAGCATTCCTTCCCCGGCGTCTCGCCGACCGCCGCCGACTTCCTGGTCAAGTTCCGGAATGTATACGGCCTTGGCATCGACGGGCTCTCCATCGACTACGGGAAGGGAGACGGACAAACGCACGAGATTTTGGGCAAAAAGAACATCTACGTCTTGGAGAACGTGTCGCCGGTCTTGGAACAGCTACCGGAGTCTGGCGCGACGCTGAATGTTGGGGTCGTGAAATTGGGAGGTCACGCCAGTGGGGCCCCCGCTCGCTTGATGGCCATTGTGCCTCAGGGAGCGTGTAATCTGTCTACGCACATTTCATCTGCCTACTCATACAAGTCCCAACTACCCCCATTATTTTCGCTACTGTGCGTTGTTGCTCTCAGTCTCAATATTTAGCATACTGATTACGATGTGGTATGATGCAAAAAAGAAAGAGGCTTGGCTGCGCTAGACAACGTGTAGAGAGAGAAGTTGTAACGTTTTCGTGGTAAGGAGGCTAATACTACCCTCTGACCAGCGTATTCGATAACGCTACAGGTAGTTTTCATAAAATTAATAAAGATTAGAGGAACATAGAACGCTGAAAATTACGACAATTAATATTGAGAAGCAATTTAAATATACCGGCATTAAATTTACTATTAAATCCTAACAACCTAGTTGGCCAAATTCCCTATTACTACGATGTAGCGTTTGGTGGTTGGTGGCGCGATAAATATCATCACAAAGTGTAAGACTGTACTCACTAAAACCATGTCTACACTCCTACACGTACTTCGTACACGTTTTCTAGCGCTGGCTTAAACTCTCTAAGCCTGTACAATTAAACGTGTAATATTTGGTATCCACTAGCGCGCGTAACGACGCGTTTCTCAACTTTGGCACTCTGACAGGTTTCACGCGCTTAAAAGAAATACGCTCTAGTGGAACCCAAGCTCAAAGCTGCAAGTGGCGGCTCTATTGTAGTACCTGTACGTTAGGTGTCGTTTTCGGCAATGCGTTCAAAATACGAACCGAGGCTTAGCGACCAATTTTAATCGCAAATTGTGATAAACATCTTTTCAAAGATGGTTTGATTTGGCACTTTTTAAAGAGTTACGATAACATCGGGTGATCAAATTTAAATATTTCACGCTGCAACGACGATAGGGGGCAATAGTATACGGGGTCTTTTCGGTGAAATACGGATAAACATCCAAGAGATTTTCTTTAGGGCCACCACTTGCTTCAACGTTAAATTTATTTCAATTAATCTTAATTATAAAACATGTTAAACAGTGAAATAATAATGATAATAAAATTATTCGTATTTAACGACTTTATATGTTGCGAATTTTATCTCTCAATAGGCGCATTAAGGCTTGGTTCTCGGAAATACTACTTCTTGGCGATTTCCTTGAAGGTGTTTTATTTAAGCACCTATTATTTATTTTGATATATTTTAACGGTAGACAGATACGTAACAGCTCTATCCTTTTTCGCAAACTTTTGCTTTAGTTTGAGGATCAGACTATTCAAGTTGATTTCGGAGTAGAGATGAGTTTAAATAGTGTGTTAAAATATGGATTTTAACAAGTAAGACGTCTGACGTTAGCGAAATATGTACGAATTGATCCAGTCAGCTCTTTAAATGTAAATAAAGTCGTTTAATTTTATAACGGTGCTCTCTTTCCACTGATACTACGTACCAGAAGAATTCGGCGACAGGCAGATCAAAGGGGTTTCACTCTCGGTCATTGAAAATGACCATCATCGTGCGGACATTATATTCATAATAGTGGTACCGGGATATATCATTCTACAGCGTGCGGGTTCTGCTCTTGCGATCGGAATTTGGAAAATAACGGACATTATCACTACAAGCAGGACTCCATACCTCTACTTGGAATGCTTATCTCGGCAAATTTTCGTCTCGATGTGGCTGACGGTTTATTTGACGTCACTATGTTAACTTAACAAACAACAACGTGAGAGGGGAGCGCGTGCAAAGGGGAGTTTTTCTCTCGTAGGCGGGGCCAAAGCCGTCAGAGTGATCTTACCATACGTGATAAAGCAGGATAAGCATTCCAAGTAGAGGTATGGATTCCTGCTACAAGTCAATTTACTCACTTAAACCAATCCTAGATCGAAGTGGCAAATAGCGCTTGTATCCAAACTCGTTTTTAGGCTTAGTATTAAAAGCACGAGGTTTCCTGATTGTTACTGGGGTTTCAAGAATTTCCCGTCATTTGTGGTAAGAAAAAATGTTAATAATAATAATAATAATAGTCAGCTATATAGGCTAATACCCAAGGCACCAGTGGTTCCTAGGCGAAGTGATATAACCACGCAGGTAGCACAATTATTAATCCAATGTGGGACACTTTAAACAGAAATCAAAATGCAGACGGGATAACAGTAAACTACTTGGAATGTCTTAGGAGCCATTTCTACAGCGCTCTCAAACTCATTGGTTATCTGCCGTCGATAAGAAGACGGCCCGCCGGAAGGAAATCTACAGGTTTAGTTCATAAAATTTTTCAAGTTTAAAAATGAAATGGATTGTGCAACGAAATTTGGGAATTAAAATAAAGTTTTTGAAATACGAGTCCTATTTGTATACGGGGGGGGGGCAAAGTAGTTGAACAACCCCTCCCTACGTTTGAGAGTTGTGTGGGGCACCAGCTCGGTCGGCGAAGAGAGGAATCGACTTTGTTGGTCGCCGTCCTAAGTGCTCCCCCTTCCCTCACTTAATGGCCGACCTTTCTTTTTCATCCTTCGTTCAAAAAAATACCGTGCCGATGGTCAAAGGTTTTCGAGGAAAATGTGTCACCTTTCGTGTTGACGAATTTATGACTGTGTTTTGAAAGTGTATGCTTAGGTTTCGGGGGAATATTTTTACTTGTCAGGGGATTTTACCTTTTTAGTTCCACATCGAGATATATATATATATATCGAAGTGGGACTATTGCTATGGATGGATTGTCGTTAAGTGTTTGTTTGTCGTGGAAAATCAACGACACGGTAGATGGAGCTGCGAAAAATAAATTTTATAAATTCTTTCATCATGAAGTCACTCCGTTACTACCTCTCGGTAAAATATTCCCCAAAGTGACAAAATTATGGAGCAATATTATAGATTTATGCTAAAACCAAAAACTAAATCAAAACCAGGGTGAACGAGAGGCGAGCCTGGCGATTGTTACGCGACCTTTGTAAATTCGAACAACTTATCAGTGTTCCGTAAAATTAAAATCCTATATTGGGTCTTGGACCTTTGGGTCAAATGTACGTTTAAAAGAGTTCTTAGTTGAACCAATAGTAAAAATCAGTCGTGCTATGCGCGAATACCAGCTATCTCGTTGTCGGAGCCATCTTCAATCGTCTAGTCTTCCTCTGTGGCCAACTGGATCGGATTTACATCCACCCTTGGGTATCGGCGTGACGTTAGCCCGACTCCAATCACACGGAATAGCACCGGCGTCATAAAACAGCTGGAAGATAGTCGAAAGCGGAGCCGCTAATGCATCGGCGCACTGGCGCAATACAATTGAATGGATGCCTTTCCACGATAATCCCAACCCACACGCATCATCATTCCCAACCCTCATTCAAATAAACCTCTACACTACTACTGTACAAAATCATTAAAACGATACTATTAAAAACTGATAAAAACTATTTGCCGATTCGTCACCTTCGGAAACGGAATTTGAAGAGTTCAGTATCCTGAGTACCGCCCAATTGCTCTCCTGTCCCAAGTTCTGAAAGCCGATGAGCATGTCTGCCATGTTTACGGATTTCATCCAGCACAATCTGATGAACCCGTTCGAGGAACTTCGAGCACGGCTTCAGGAGTGGCTTCGGCACCGAAACCCAGCTGCTATACTGCGTCGCGGATTGGACCTCTGGCCTTGAGCAGGCTGGCCGTGTCGACATCATCTTCCTTGACTTCCGCAAAGCATTTGATTCGGTCCCCCACACTCAATTTCCTTTCAAAATGGAATAACACTATTCAATTTTGAATGCCGCTTCAAATAGGCATTCAAATTTAACCGCTACCATTCAATTTTAAAAAAGCTTTCAAATTGACGTTCTAATTTTACTAATTCCTTTCAATTTTGAATAAACATTCACATTGGCGTTCAAATTTAATAAAAACCTTTCAAGTTCAATTCACCAGTCATCCTGGCGTTAAATTTTGACTACAAGTTCTACATCCATTCAATTTAACAGCTTTTTACACAAAAGATCGTTGGTCGAGTGAGCTCTCGGCTGCTGTGTCGTCTGCTATAAAAAGTGACGAAGCGAACGCGAGCTAAATAGTGTATCCAAGCGACTTTGTGAGCAGCCGAAGTTTAGCAGACGACGGTTTGCTCAACCTTAACGAACACGCATAAGCCTCTGCGTTCAAAAATCTTTCACGATGCTTTTGACGTCTAAGCATCCAAATGGCAAGGTTTCCAACAAATGTTCACGGTATATGTCTTACTTGTGATCGCATCGGGTGGGTTTCGAATCCGAGTCCTCCAGCCTCCTGCATGACAGGCGGGCGTTCTACCAGTACCAAAGAACCTCCGATACTTAAATCACTTTGTTGAAAATTAGAAATTAAGTTTCATCAAAAGCGTATATCAATAGTGTTTTATTTTTCGCTTCTTATGTAAATACATGGAAGAAGAAAGCTTTATTCTTCCATGGTAAATATAACGAAATTTTGGGTTCGATTTAAATTATTGCACAGAAGAAATTGAAATGTTGTGACTCGCGTATTAATAATTATACAAATTAATTTACAAATCCGGCTACCGGGAATAGAACTCCCGGCGCTCTGCACTCCGAGCGAGTGCTTAACCGTTGAGCCACCGACACTTACTGCGCCGGACACTTTTTTTAAACATAAAGCTTAACGTTTCTCTGCCATTCTTTGTGCTTTTTAATTATGGAAGAGACAATTGTTTCTTTAATAGTTTTGTTATACATTATTTATATTTATATAATTAATAATAAAATTTGAGCTGATCTTTTTATAAAGACAATTCAGTGCAATTTTTTTATTTTAATTAGCAATATTTAAACGGTCTGGAATCGAACCCGGATCACTAGATTTAGGCGGGTAATGCCTAAAGAATTAAAAAACTCGGACTCTTGGCTAAGAGCATTGTGTATTATTTTGTATATAGCGGATACACCTTATTATTAAATTAATTCCATTAAACAAAGTTGTTTTGCCAACCGACCGTAACCGTCGAAAACCACATTCAGGGTACCATAAATTTGTATACCAAACGTGATCGACCTGAGCTATTTAAAATACGAACCAATTAATTAATCTAAAATTAATATTACTTTAACCCTCTAGTAGCACAAATTTACACGATTAAAATAATTTACAAAATTTTGAAATTCATTTTTCAATAATTTTCGATGTTCAGCCCCGCTTTCTCGTAACGGCTACTACTGCAAATAAATTTTGAATTTGATTTGAATTTGAATCATTTGCGTTTTAAAACGTGGCAGCGATGCGTCGCTACCCACTCCAAAAATACCCTGTTATTACTTTAGAGCATCGTGGGAACATAGAGGAATAGCCCTGGAGTGGTATTGATAGTTCTGATTGGGCTAAGCACTGACGTTCCTCTTCAGAAATCGCGTAAAGGGGGATGTAGAGAAGGGGGGTATGTCGAGGTAGACTTTTATCATGTGACCGAGAAAAATGAACTTCGCCATCTAGTGAGCGCTGGTGAAAAAAAAACAATATAAAATCGCGGTAACCGATCGGGAATTCTACCTAGGCTTAAAGCATGGATTAAATAACCTTACAGGGATATTTCTCTGGGGTAAAATTTTTGCTCCAGACGTACCCTGGTGGCCAGAATTGTCAACGACCGGAAGTCTCGATTTTACCGATACACGGGGGAAAAATTGCAAAGGGGGTGCAATCGCGATTGATGAAATTATTATTTTTGTAGGCCAAGGCCTATTTATTGAATACTTGTTTACAGTTTGAAAGCCTTTAAACAATTTAACGAAAAATTAAACGACATAAATGGCTTAAAAACAATATGAAAAAATTCGCTTACAGTACTTATTTATTTCCCACATTTAACCAGGAAGCTCCAGAGCCACTGAGGTACTGACCACGATTGAATATTTCAATTTAAAATGTATTAAAACAAACCGTTGGAAAAATATTAAATTCACCAAAAGCCGCCGGGAGATGGCGACGTGTCAAGAAATCTGGTTCCGGATTTGTATCGGTTAAGGGGTAAAATAGAGAGGACGTCAAAAATATCTGGCAGCCTTGTTTGAAACAAACATCTTCAATTCGTAGTATAGTAAAATATATTAGAGAGAACTATCCCTGTAAGGTTATTTAATCCATGATGCCGATACCGATGCCGCCGATGCCGCCGTGCTTGCTCAACTGGTTTCAATTTCGACTAAACTCGACGTTATCGACATCTCTCGCTCGCCAATGATACTAACATTAAAATAGGAGCCGACACTCGTTTTAAATTGAAGCTTAAATAACCTCTTCAGTAATGCCTTAAAATCATTGTTTGCCGTGACATTCTGCTCCCCAAAACATTCCAAGATAATTGTTTTCTGAATTTAGAAAATTGTAATTTTGATTTTGGAAATATTCACCATCTGTGAAGAAAATCGTTTCTTGGCCCCTAAAAAAGTGAGAGCTTGAAAACACTCAAGTGCGAAAACCGCTTACTCTTTGTCCATCATGTTGTTCATAGGTTATTCATGTTCATTAAAGAGCATTAAGAGCAGTTTTTCGGCTGGAATCGCGAGTTGGCTAGGCACGCCTCATTTTTCTGGAATCGTCACGTAGGATCCTAGCCGAAGGAACTTTTGCCACAGGCTATTAATCAGCCACCCGTAATTAACACAAATCAGACCTTTGCCTTTCAACAAAGCACGAGGACCAGATAATCTTCACCCTACTCTTCTCGCTAAGCCTTACCTACTCTCCTATAACAAAAAAACGCGCACATTACTTATATTTATTATAAGTAATTATATATACAAATATATATTTTATTTCTTTAGTCACTGCAGAAACACAGCGACCAAGTGTTGGCCTATTAACAAATTATCTTACTTTAGTCATGGACCTATAATCTAAGGGGACTCGCTATGGCTGAGGTATTTTTTCAAATTCACTGGAATCCATTTTTTTTCTAAACTTAAAGTAGTTAATGAACTAACAAGTAAGACTATTTAAAATATTTATTTACCACATTTTGTGTATGGGGAGCAGCACCGTAACCAGGATTTGATTTCAGGGTGGGCACGCAATGGAAACAAATAAAAAAAAAATTGCACATACAACATGCACTCTCCTAAGACGTCCAACCATGACTTGAGGACTTCAACGCGGTGGAGGCTCCACTGCTGTTTTAGCGTGACGCTCTGAACATTTTCGTGTCCAAGAGAAGAAAGGTTATTAAGACGTTGTCGACACGAGTGAAAGTCGTACTGCCCCTTTACAGGACAGCAGCTGGCTGGGGAAACCGACTTTTGCTTAACCCCCACTGGACATCGGCTCCCACTTGAACTTAATGATTCATCCAGTGATGGGAGAGGCCTGCACCACTTAGCCCGCATCTTAAAGATACTGTTACCGACTCTCATGCACCTGTCTCGCGACGGAGGCGGGATTACACTCCATTTGACTGCCATACTACTAAGTTTCCATGTAAACCGCCTACGACTAGTTTACAGACGCTCGTTAGACGCCCAGGGAAAGGTCTACTAGTTAGTCCATCGGTACAGACCATGGGTTAAGTGAGTTACCATAGCAGTCCAAGCAACACCCCTTTTTAGTCGAACGCGAGCGACCGATCAAGGGTTCTTTCGTTACAGGAGTTACCCTAGTTTCCCGGGTAAAGCCACTTGGTACTCCAGGCCGGTCTCACTTAATAATTTTCTCGCACGTACTGTCGCCTAAGGCCCGACTAAGTTTCTCTAAATGATAGTTGAACAGAGTACTTGAGACGCTTCAAAGCGGCTGATGTACCTCAGTAAGCCATCCGATGTAGGCCACTCCTACCGTGTCCAAATATCGGGAACAGTCCACGCTTTAGTGTCGAATGGTATTTCCAAAATATGATTGCCCCTAAGCCTATCGTCGAGACAGATTTAGTATATTTTATTCTCACGCGCTATTTGTACGCGCACTATGACGTTGCTCGTGACATATTAGCTCGCGCTCGTAGTAAATTCGGTGACGTCAAAAATGGCCGACGAATCGCATTGAAGCTAACAAAATATTGGTAAAGACTAGAAGTTCTAACTTTCAATACATCGGGGCCTCCGTGGCCGTGAGCGTAAATCGGTTGACGCGTGAGGAGCGGAGGTCGCGAGTTCGAACCCAGTAATCTACATTTCTAAAGTTAAACGCGTTACAAGATGAAAATGGAAACATCGGAAAGGTAAGTAAAATTTTTTGTAAGTTTATATTACGATACGTAAAATTTCTCTCGCTTTCATTGCCAAATCGTATACCGAAAAGGCGAGGAAGTCTGAAGCACCCACTAAAGTATAAAGCGCTATGGTTTAGGCCATGTGACAGACTGTTAACTTATGTATATATTTTTCAAACCCTTAATTTTGAGTAGTAAATAAAATATTAAATTGAAAATAATTACGTGTTAAATAGAGGCATTGATCTTTTTAGTGTCGCCTGTAATGTTTGTTGTGACTGAAAACTAAAACTAATTTATAAATAACTTGAAAAAACCTTATACCGTTCAGAATTGAAGTTTTGTAATCCACCATTTTGGTTAGCTTGGGAAATACATTAAGAAACACATGGTACAATCTTGGATTAAAAACGTGTTACTGGATATTGCACTCTACCTTCGCCAATGCAATTTCGGGCGCCTTACGAATGGCCCAAGAGAAATCGGGGCTCGGTGGGGTAGTCATGGAAACGGTGATACAAGTAAATCTCGGCGCATGCGCGTAACGTACAGCGATTTGAAAAAGTTACTGGTTTCTTCGCCATTTAGATCCTTGTTGTTATGATTATTTTGTGGTAAATATAGAAATTACCAGAGATTTCTAATATTTGCGCTAACTTCTAATTAAGCAAATACTATTGAAATTGAATATTATGGGAAGAACTAAGCACTGTACTTATCCCAAATGTAACAGCGACTCCAAGTATAAGAAACCACATATGTTAGCGGTATGCTTTTTCGCTTTCCCAAAACCAAAAAGGACACCTGAAAACTGATGTTATACCTTCAGACGAGGCTTGTTAATCCGGGTTTAGACTCCGTTTATTAAACCAAGCATAGGCGTGCGCAGGCATTTAAAGCAGGTCTGGCCCTTTTAAGCTCTTGCGCCCTCTATCCTTTTTGTGAAACTTATTAAATACCACGGCGCTCTTGTGTAGTTCCTTTCTTTCTCAATAGATGTGGCTAGAATTTTTTTTAGAGTATAGTAGAGTAGTAGTAGCGTAGTAGTATTACGAAACAAAAGTACTTTTTATTTTAAACTAGACTAAATACCAATATAATTTACTAAATTACATTTCCGCGTGTTGCTTTAACAAAACGTGTTCTACTTTTTAAAACTTGATTTTCATAATCCCATAATATAAAATTTTTACTATATTAAAAAAGTCCGCCAAAACTTTTATTTTATCCTTTTTAATCCAGGTATCTAGTTTTCGTGTTTGATTTATTACTAGCTTTCTACCTGTAGCCTTTTTAAGCATTCCTTTTTGAAATCTTTGCCCGATTTACGTTTTCGATTTAACATATTTCTACGCGTTGGTTCGCGAAGTAATGCGGTGAGGGTTCGGCCATTAGACTACAGTCAGGGACGTCATTTCTGGATTTTTCAGGAGGGGCCAGAACTTGATTTAATTATAACTTAAAAGAAAATACGTATTTTTTTTTAAAACCTCGGAAAACTCCCCGACAGCGTTACACTACACCGACTACAGTCTGTAGCCCTAGGTACTACCGAAAATTCCGCGGTTTTGGTTACAGTTTCCTCATACAGCTCAGTCCTACTAAAAACGCAACAATCCGTCGAAAACTTCCCAGTTTAAAATCTAAAAAACGAAATCAACGGCCGGTCCATCGCTTGTTTAGTCACTAAAGCTTAAATATTTTAGTCATCGCTAATTCTACTGCATGCCGCCTGCGTCGTTTTAACTCAAGGTCCCGTAGGCATATATGCTATTTGGTTTTACGTGGGACGATTCGACGAAATGTTGGCCTAAATCATTTTAAGAGTAAAAAATAATTACAACTTACAAGAAGTTACGTCTTTTATTTTCGAAGAAACCGGAAAATCCTCAACAGCGCGACACAACACTGACTACAACCAGCAGCCCTGCGATACTACACCGACTACAACCAGCAGCCCTGCGATACTACACCGACTACTGAAAATACCGCGGTTTTGGTTATAGTTTCCTCTTACAGCTCAATCCTACTAAAAACGCAACAATACGTCGAAAACTTCCCAGTTTAAAATGTAAAAAAACAATGTATAGACGCCGGGGGGCAATTCAGCCCTGCCCCATTCTAATGACGACCCTAACTACAGTCCCTGCTTAATATGCCGTCGTTATGTATTTCACTGTAGCAAATATAGTTACATAGCTGTACTAACGAATACTAGTTGTTATTTAGGGCTCGTGAAAACTACATTTACAAGGAGACTACCCGAGGTGGTTATCTCCGATTTGGTTCAAACTCGGGTGGTAAGTAGACCTTCATGTAACTTGAAAATCCCGAAAAGGGTGGACAAGAATGGGCTTTCGTTTTGCCATGGCAACCAAAAATGTTTTTAACAACTTAAAAACTGATTACTCGTATTTACCCAATATATGTATATTTTCTTATATTTACCAAAATTGACGTAAATTGGTCCAAATGTACCAGATTTAGCCATGATCTGAATTATGCATCTAATTGATGAACCTTTTTTATTGTTTTGAAAAATATTGTTAGGGGGGACCCTTAAAATCTTTCATAGAGAAAATCAGTTTCTAAGTAGTGAAAAACAATTTTGGTTGCCATGGCAAAACGAAAGCTCATTCTTGTCCACCCTTTTAGGGATTTTCAAGTTACATGAAAGTCTACTTACCACCCGAGTTTGAACCAAATCGGAGATAGCCACCTCGGGTAGTCTCCTTGTTAGTAAACTAGCATTGAAACGGTAAAACCGTTTTTAGCAGCTAGTTTAAAATGTACTATCGAATCGCTTTCGCAGTCGTGTGACCGCAAGGTGAATACAGATAGTGTGACCGTGGCTACAGAGTCCCAAAAAACGTATCCTAGCTCCAAACGAATAATTTCACGACGGGGTCCGTCAGTCGCCATTTTCACAAACAGTTTATTAAAATATAATGTACGTGTCCGAAAACGCATGGAAGTGAATCTAGAATATCACCAAATAACAATGATTTTTTTAGCATGTTACCGATTACCGTACTTTTTTACTAGTATTTTACATTCTTATCTTTTTATCGATTTTCTATTGTTCTAGTTTAGAATCTTATTTTGGTGGATTTTAGGAAATTTTGGGCACCTAATATGTTAAGGCTTGCGCCCTTTTTTCCCCAGTTATTTTGCGCCCTTTCAGTTTACAGGTCGGGCCATGGCCCACCCTGGCCCTATCGTGCGCACGCCTATGAAACCAAGGTTTATTTTTCTGTACTGAAATGGGTTATAAAAATTAAACTTCGGTTTACCAAACTCAGTTTCATAAGCCTCGTCTGTAAAGGGTATTACGTTTTCATCCAAGCTGTGCAATTCCTTAAACCTAAAACGCACAAGTAAGAAACACGCCCTCTTGTTTGTATCACCAAAACGCGAAAATCCGATAGATGGATGATTACAAAACTTCAATTCTGAAGGGTATAAGGTTTTTTCAAGTTATTTATAGATTAGTTTTAGTTTTCAGTTACAACAAACATTACAGGCGACACTAAAAAGTTCAATGCCTCTATTTAATACGTAATTATTTTCAATTTAATATTTTATATACTACTCAAAATTAAGGGTTTGAAAAATATATACATAAGTTAACAGTCTGTCATGGCCTAAACCAACTAAGCATTTGAGAAGCATAGCGCTTACAGTCTTATTTGCACTTTAAAAGATACTTTAGTGGGTGCTTCAGATTTCCTCGCCTTTTCGGTATACTATTTGGCAATGAAAGCGAGAGAAAATGTAGGTATCGTAAAATAAACATACAAAAAAATTTTCCTACCTTTCCGATGTTTCCATTTTCATCTTGTAACGCATTTAACTTTGCAATATTTGTAATTTAGATTACTGGGTTCGAACTCGCGACCTCCGCTCCTCACGCGTTAACCGATTTACGCTCAAGGCCACGGAGGCCGCGATGTATTAAAAGTCAGAACTTTTAGTCTTTAGCAACATTTTGTATAGCTTCAATGCGATTCGTCGGCCATTTTTGACGTCACCGAATTGACAACGAGCGCGAGCTAATATGTCACGAGCAACGTCATAGTGCCCGTACAAATAGCGCGTGAGAATAAAATATACTAAATCTGTCTCGACGATAGGCTTAGGGGCAATCATATTTTGGAAATACCATTCGACACTAAAGCGTGGACTGTTCCCGATATTTGGACACGGTAGGAGTGGCCTACATCGGACAGGCAGGCTGACTCCTTGTCACGAGATGTGTTTGCACGTCTCGACCCTTTACTAAAGGAGAGGGACGCATCTTTTACCCACAGCCTATCTAAAATGAATTTTTGTTCTAAAGAAGATGTTCTCTCTATTATGAAGGATGCCAAGACTGATCTAGCTGATTCTCTCAATGTTGTTAACGATGAAACTCTCTCCGTTTTATCAAGGCGCAACAACATCCTACTTTTTGGGTTAGTGGAATCTTCCGCAGCCAGTGATTCCGAAGCCATCTCAGGTCTCCTACAGAACTGTAAAGTCAAAACTTTTGTCCGTTTCTTCCGGCTTGGTGTGGTTCCAACTGATGGAGCGAGACCACGCCCAGTTAAAATTGTTTTACTCAAGGAAGGCCATAAATCGAACATTTTTTCCTACTTGCGGACGCAACGCCTCGCTGACCCTAACTTCGCGATGACCAGACTCCGATACAAAGAGGACGCTACGCTCAGGCTAAAGCTGAGCTAGCAGCCAAAGTAGCAGCTGGTGATACGGGTTGGGCTATTAGGCGATTTAAACTTGTGAAAGTGCAATCTCCAACAGCTACAGTAACTGATTTTTCCGTCCGGAAAAAAGTTCCTTTAAACTCCCAGACAATTGCTGGTTGCCAACAGCGCAGTGTCGCGCCCCACTCTCGGCAACACATGTCCGTCCAACTACCTGAGCGGGCTTCGGGGCAGGGTGGAGCTTCGTCTTCCTCTGTCTGTGGTGTGGTTCCTCCTCAAGGTGCGGCTCCTCATTCTCACTGCCAGGTTTCTTCTAACTCTGCCTACTACTAAACCTTGGCTCCAACAGCCTTATGGACCATCGCCTAACTTCAACCCTAACCATTACTATAGTCGGCCGCCTCCTATTTTCTCTCCCTCACCCATTAACTCTGTTGGGTGCCAGCCCTTTCGCTCCTAGACATTGTGTGCAAGCCCTTAGTGCTCGGGCTGTCCCTTTTTTCCTGCCCCCGCCTTATATACCAATTGTTTAGTTCATTCTCTTCCTCCGCTCTTGGCCACTCCCCATCTGCAAGAACAGTTCGTACTTGGAAATACTTGTTTTGCACCCGCTCTTCTCTCTAACGCGCGAGGTTTAACCTCAATCTACAAGCACAACGAACTATCGGACCTCATTCATTCCCATAAAGCTACCCTTGCGGCCATTACTGAAACTTTCTGGTCGGCTGACCATTTAGACAGTGAACATTCTATTCCCGGCTATTCTCTCTTCCGACAAGACAGGGGTGTTAGCTCCTACGGGGGTGTGGCCCTCTATGTTTGTAATTCCCTTTCCACGCGAGTTTTGAGTTTCTCTGATGTTAATTTACTGAACTTTAATCCAAGCCCGCATGGTCTTGACATTCTAATTATTTCGATTAATCACCCCGATTCCCCTTCTTTTGTTACTGTAGCTGTAATTATCTATAGATCAAATAACCCATCCTTTATCAACCATGACCTACTAGTAACTTTTATCACTGCAATTAATGATTATTGTATTCACCTCAAATTTAAACTACTGGTTCTAGGTGATTTCAATTACCCTAAAATACATTGGAATTCTGCTGTACCAGCTCCCCTAGTCGGGGTCCGGCTCTTGTAACCCGTGCGGGCGGTGGCGCACTGGGAGATGTTAGCTCCGTCCAAAGGGTCCTACCTCCAACCTCCGACTTCGGTCAGGTGTGGGCTGGATACTGGGCTTCGGCCCAGGCTAATGGAGAGGGGCCGGGCGAACTGGCCGCCTCGGCGGATTGAGTTGCCTGCTGTGGGGCTGCGGGCCTCCGTATGAGGGCGCGGCGGACCCATCTCCCGGCCTTTTGGATCACACCGGGATCTCCGGTGCCAGCTGTGCCGGGTTATGCGGGCTGCTGCGTGCCTGACGTTCCCCTTTAGGCGCTCTCTCCAAAGGGCTTGGCTCCCTGCCTTTGTAGGTGGGGTGTCGGCCGGAGTTGCTAGAGCATCCGTTCTCTATCCCACTGCTGTGTGCGAGGTGGCGGGCTGGTCGTCCCATTGTTGCACCTTCTGCTGGGTTGAGCGGCTTGCGTCGAGGGTGCGACCATCAGTAGTGGAGTTCTGCTACCCATGCTGGTTTTGTCACCTGTCCGGGCTTGTGGACGCTGGCGTAGGGCATTCTGATGATAGGCCTCCGCTGGTGTGGTTTCTTGATTTTACCGGTACAGTGGGCTATAAATTCTGACAACATGTACCAGCTCCCTTAGCCTGTCGTCATACTAAGACCTTTCTTGAATGTATTCTTGACAACAACTTATTTCAAATTAATGATTTCCCTACCCGAAACGGTGGTCTTTACTGCTCTGATAATGTGCTGGACCTAGTTTTTACATCTGACCAGTGTCTGGTTTCTGAGCCTTAACTTCTTGCTGCTCTAGGTACTAGTGACCATGGTGTTGTTGTCTTTAATGTTCAGTTGAGGGGCTCATCCCCCCACTTTGTTCCTAGACCCAACTTTTTCAAAGGTGACTACGCCTCCTTTGATGTCTTTTTGTCTCAAATTGTTTGGTCACTGGTCTTTTGTTCAGACTTGTCTAATTCCTGGTTCAGTTTTCTTACAATTTTAAATGCCGGTATCTCTTCCTTTGTCCCTTTTCGTAAGCCCCCTTCCTGGTTAATTCTCGTAACGCCCGCAGTAGGGCCTTTAAATCTTCTGCCTGGGCCAAACTCCTACAAGCTAATAAACGTTGCGTTCCCACTCCAATTTTAGGGCGGTTCCACGAGCAGTACCATAGGGCTCGCAATGCCCATACCTCCCATTGTCGAAATATTAGGAGGAAATATGAGGCTGGCCTCTCAGATTTAATTAGTGATAACCCAAAGTCCTTTTGGTCTCATATAAACCGGTTTCGTTCCGCTAGGGTAGGTATATCTGACCTTATTAAGCCAGACGGCACCTACACTTCTTCCCCCGCTGAAGCTGCCTCAGTTCTGAATAACTTCTTCGCCTCCACGGTTCGTACTCAGGGTCCCCTCACTACTCTTCCATCTGTCACCGGCCCTTCCCCTAGTTCAGTTAGCGCTCCCGTTAGTTCCTCTGGCGCTCCCGCCAGCGTCTCCCCCTCCCATATTCTTTCTCGCTTTCTTTGTGAACCTGCAGATATTTTTCGTCTGCTAAATACTCTCAAGGTATCTAGGTCCCCTGGTCCAGACGGTATCCACCCCTTTCTCCTCAAATCTCTTGCCAATGCGCTTACGTTCCCACTCTATCTTTTAATTTCGCGCTCTTTTGACCAATCTGAACTCCCCCCTCCCGGAAAATTGCTAATATCACCCCCATTCACAAATCTGGTTCCCGTTCTGACCCCACTACTTACCGGCCCATTAGTAACTTGAACCAAGTTCCCAAACTCTGCGAAAATCTAGTTAATGAACAAACTACTGCCTTTTATATTCTACTAACTTTTTCTCCCGTTCCCAGCATGGTTTTCTTAAAAATCGTTCATGTTTATCTAACCTGTTGGAGGCCACAAATTTATGGTCCAAATGGCTCGACGAGGGGTTTAGTGTCGACGTCATTTACCTTGATTTCACAAAAGCCTTTGACTCTATTCCCCACTCATGCCTTCTAAACGCTGTCCGCTCGGCTGGTATTTCCGGCGATGCTCTGGCGTGGCTCGAGAGCTACTTATGTGGGCGTAAGCAGCGGGTGGTCGTCGGTGGGCAGCAGTCTGGCTGGGCTGATGTGGACAGGGGTGTGCCTCAGGGCTCTGTCCTGGGGCCGCTCCTTTTCAATGTTCTCATCAACTCTATGCCTGAGTCTGTTCTTGTCGCGGTTGTTCTGTTGTTTGCGGATGATTCTAAGCTCTTTCATAAGATTGGTTCTCAAGCTAATTGCCGGGAGCTTCAGGCGGATTTGGACGCTGTTGTGGTTTGGGCTGGTGATCATGGCCTTTCTTCACTTAGGTCCCAAGAACCCTATTTTTATCTACTCCATCACTGGCAACCCCCTTAAGACCACCCTTTCGGAGCGTGACCTCGGTATTATTGTGGACCCCGCCCTGAAATTCTCCAGCCACTCCAATAAAGTCACTAAGCGTGTCCGTTCAATTGCGGGATGTGTCCGTCGTAATCTAAACTTCCGTTCCCCAAAATTAATTAAAACTTTGTATAATGCCCTAGTTCTCCCGATTTTCGATTTTTGTTCCCCAATTTGGACCCCTCATTTAGCTTCTGACCAATTGTCATTGCAAAAGGCTCAAAACCGTTTTACCAAATTAGCTACTAAAATTGATAATCTACCGGACCCGTCGCGCTTAAAATCCCTGTCCATTCTTCCAGTCATTATTCGCCACAAAATAACTAACTTATGCCTTTTACACAATTTTTTCCATAAAAGTCTCGTGCACAACTTTTCTGATTTTTTTGTTTTAAATGAGGGTTCTAGAGGCCACTCTTATAAATGATCAAAACCCAGGGCAAGCACAACTGTTCGTTTAAACTCATTCTCTAATTCTGTAATCAATGACTGGAATGCCCTTCCCCAATCTATTGTATCCGAACCCTCCCTCCCTAAATTCCGTGCACTTTTAAATGAGCATTTTAACCGCGCGTTATGATCTCACCTTCTGTATAGTTTATCCTACTGTATCTGTTTCACGCATATGTATTTGAAATCTACACAAAAGCCTTGCTGGCTTGGTAGATATTTTTCTGTTAATAAATAAATAAATAAATAAATGGCTTACTGAGGTACATCAGCCGCTTTGAAGCGTCTCAAGGATTCTGTTCAACTATCATTTAGAGAATCTTAGTCGGGCCTTAGGCGACAGTACGTGCGAGAAAATTATTAAGTAAGACCGGCCTGGAGTACCAAGTGGTTATACCCGGGAAACTAGGGTAACTCCTGTAACGAAAGAACCCTTGATCGGTCGCTCGCGTTCGACTAAAAAGGGGTGTTGCTTGGACTGCTATGGTAACTCACTTAACCCATGGTCTGTACCGATGGACTAACTAGTAGACCTTTCCCTGGGCGTCTAACGAGCGTCTGTAAACTAGTCGTAGGCGGTTTACATGGAAACTTAGTAGTAGGGCAGTCAAATGGTGTGTAATCCCGCCTCCGTCGCGAGACAGGTGCATGAGAGTCGGTAACAGTATCTTTAAGATGCGGGCTAAGTGGTGCAGGCCTCTCCCATCACTGGATGAATCATTAAGCTCAAGTGGGAGCCGATGTCCAGTGGGGGTTAAGCAAAAGTCGGTTTCCCCAGCCAGCTGCTGTCCTGTAAAGGGGCAGTACGACTTTCACGCGTGTCGACAACGTCTTAATAACCTTTCTTCTCTTGGACACGAAAATGTTCAGAGCGTCACGCTAAAACAGCAGTCGAGCCTCCACCGCGTTGAAGTCCTCGAGTCATGGTTGGACGTCTTAGGAGTGCATGTCGCCTTCCCCATGCCGGGACACCCGTCGATGCCTGCAGGCGGAGGGACCTTGTTCTGGTTGGTGTGCTTGTCACCGTGTGCGTGATCGTGTTTTTGGACATTGTCGCGTACACTCTCTTATGTCGGATCAATCATTTTCCTGAGACTTTGTAATGGGATCCCCCCCCCTCCCCATCAGGGCCATAACCAGGGGGGGGGGGGCGGTCGGGACGTGCAATTTTTTTTTTATTTGTTTCCATTGCGTGCCCACCCTGAAATCAAATCCTGGTTACGGTGCTGCTCCCCATACACAAAATGTGGTAAATAAATATTTTAAATAGTCTTACTTGTTAGTTCATTAACTACTTTAAGTTTAGAAAAAAAAATGGATTCCAGTGAATTTGAAAAAACACCTCAGCCATAGCGAGTCCCCTTAGATTATAGGTCCATGACTAAAGTAAGATAATTTGTTAATTGGCCAACACTTGGTCGCTGTGTTTCTGCAGTGACTAAAGAAATAAAATATATATTTGTATATATAATAACTTATAATAAATATAAGTAATGTGCGCGTTTTTTTGTTATAGGAGAGTAGGTAAGGCTTAGCGAGAAGAGTAGGGTGAAGATTATCTGGTCCTCGTGCTTTGTTGAAAGGCAAAGGTCTGATTTGTGTTAATTACGGGTGGCTGATTAATAGCCTGTGGCAAAAGTTCCTTCGGCTAGGATCCTACGTGACGATTCCAGAAAAATGAGGCGTGCCTAGCCAACTCGCGATTCCAGCCGAAAAACGCGTTGCCAAAGTATCGGCGACTGCACTTAATGCTCTTTAATGAACATGAATAACCTATGAACAACATGATGGACAAAGAGTAAGCGGTTTTCGCACTTGAGTGTTTTCAAGCTCTCACTTTTTTAGGGGCCAAGAAACGATTTTCTTCACAGATGGTGAATATTTCCAAAATCAAAATTACAATTTTCTAAATTCAGAAAACAATTATCTTGGAATGTTTTGGGGAGCAGAATGTCACGGCAAACAATGATTTTAAGGCATTACTGAAGAGGTTATTGAAGCTTCAATTTAAAGCGAGTGTCGGCTCCTACTTTAATGTTAGTATCATTGGCGAGCGAGAGATGTCGATAACGTCGAGTTTAGTCGAAATTGAAACCAGTTGAGCAAGCAAATTATGTCCTCAAAAGTAGGTGCCTCGACGTAACCCCTTCCTTTGATTGGCTTTGCGGCATCACGTGCGCAGTCAACTTAGCTTGGATTGGCTTTTCTGCAATCTCGTGTTTCAATCACGTAATCGTCAACTTTCAAATAAATGACAATACGTTTTTGAAAGTCGATAATAGGTGGAAGCACTTCCCGGCGATCTAAGCAATCATAGTAGTTTTCCCATGGTTACATAGACCCAATCAAAAATACAGAGGGTTACGATAGAGCCGACACTTTCTTTAATGTAAAACCAGATTTGCCTTAAGAGGTTTTAGGGGATAAAAAGCAAGAACTACAATTCTCGTTAAATATTTTTAAAATCGCTGTAGCATTTTCCATTTGATTGCTAGAGATTCGCTCCGAATCTGTCTCTATAAGGAACACGCAAAAATTACCCATTATTCCGACTTTCCCATCATTTTATCTCACACAACCTTCACAATAGCTTCATTTTCAAGCGATTTATTGCAGAAATAACAAGAGTTAGCTGGGTGGTAAATTTTAAACGCGGTTACATAGAGAGCGGCGGACGCGTTTTAAGTCAACAAAGGCTCAAAATGGTAAGACGCGTTTCGGGTACAACGTTAAAACCACGAATACGACACAACGATTGCTCGTATGTAAAATGTTCATAGAACATTTTTTGTAGGAAATAGCCGGCCCCTAATGTTCGTAATTGGGTTGACGGCTTTTAAAATTCATTTTGCGCGTGAAAATACCTCTACATGTTATGGTCAAAAAAGCACGCAAAGAAGGCTGTTTGTCCAAGACATGTACCTGTAGTGTCGCGCGCTAAAACGTCATTTCAAAATCCGTCAATACTTACGTAGATAGTCACGATAAACCATTACTGTGCACCGGTTTCCCCCATATACATTGCGCGTAAAACAGCTATTAATAACAGTAACCTGTGAAATGTTTTTGTTTGAGTAAAATATTTAATTACGCAATTTTGAACCATTCTTCATTTTTTATTTAAAAAAACTAGCTTTCTATGATTTGAAAGAAACGCGTGGAAATTATGGTGAAAAGAAAACTATTTCTAACACTAACCTGTGAAAAGATATGTTTTCTTTTGTGTATTTACTCTTACACGATTTAACTACGCAATTTTGAGCAATTCTTCAAATTTATTTAAACATAAGTTGCTTTTAAGGTGTCAAAAAAAATCGCGTTAGCGGCGAGCTAAAGTCGGCCATTTAATTTTAGGCAAAATAGAGTGTTAGTTCACCATTGCGACGCCGATGGCGTAACTTTCGTTGCCAGCCAAACGAAAAGCATGGGCAGTTTTCTTTAAAAGTTCTAATCGGACCCATTGAGTTGGGAATAAATAGAGGTACAACTAAATCTGACTGGCGCGGGACCAATTTCATTCAATAAGGAGGCTTTATCAACTTTATCGTTCTACCGTGGCGGCATCTGTCTCTAGTGGTGGCAACTATATTGCAATTGAATTTTTTCGCGAATCTGAAGCGAAATTGAAATGTATGATTTCTTGTAACAAACAAACCTTTGAAGTTGTTTAAAAATAATTTTATTCTGTCAACACGATCCTTTTTAACTCAAGTTACGGTGAGTTAGCTGATAATTATTTATTTTTAGCCATGTAACTTTACAAAATATAGATGGCGCTACCGCCTAATTATGAAGATGAATTTCGTACAGTCTTATCAGAACAGCTCCCGCGTAACCATGGCAACCGAAATCGTAATTGTAATTCTAGCAGTATTTTCCCAATTCAATGATCGGACCACGCGACAAAATTTCTAAAATCGTTATAGTTTGTTATCCGATTTCTATGGAACACCGTGACGCAAAACGTGATCGAAGAAGATCCGAGTACACAATTGTAACATTAAATGTTGGTCAGAGCGATCTAGAGCAGTGAAATGGAAAACGCTATAAAATTAGGCCATATGTAACATAATTACTCATAAGTATGCCACCTTGGAAGAGGGAAGTATTCTGGAGTGGAAAATCCCATAGCGGTAATAAGAACGTCCTTTCCCGCCTATTGCTGTTAGAATTACCCACACTACCCCGGTTTTTGGTCGGACGTTAGCTTTATCTGCCATCATTCTGGCTTGATGACGTCCGACCAAAAAGTGCATGATGGGAATTTTATAAAGCCGCAGGTGGCGCCCGACTTTTCCACTCCAGAATACTTCTCTCCTCCAAGATGCCACTGTACCTTTATTCCATTCAAAAATCTTCACTAACGGTTTGTTTCACCATGAACCAGTAAAAAAGTGGACTACGTTAGATTTTAACCTTTTTATTCATCCTAGTAATTTTGGGAGTCACACTATTAGCTACTAACATATTTAAGCCAATGGAAAACCTCTAAATTGAGAAGGAATTTTTTGCGTCGAAATTTTAGTCAGCCCAATGAAATTCATAAACTCGCTCGGTTTGTGCGGATGAAGTTAAATAATGAGTAGTTTCAAAAAGAAAAGGTTAGGGAAAATGACCCACATGGTTCGGTTCAGAGATCACTTTCCGAAAATGGAACAAGTTACAAGTCGTCGAAGTGGGTTATTCCACCAGCGTTATTAAAACCCATACCAAGCCTAGAAGAGTTAGACCTAGGCTCAAAAGAATCTGCAAAGACTCCAACCTTGTAAATGCCCCAGAAAAGCTCAACCTGAATTTCAACTATTTTTTCAATAAATCTGCTTCTTTTATTTGACAATGTAAATTTATTTTAGAATGTGAGTCTCCGAAATCTTCATTAATGGCATTAACAGCACTTGACAGTAATTCATTTTAGCTCCTAAGCTTTGTTCAAACCGGTTTGTTTACTAAAATAATGGCCGTCGGATTATCAGAAGTATCTAGAGCTAATTGAGCGACGGCATAATCAGCATTTGAGATTCGATGACGTCTAATATTACGTAGGGTACGGATGACGCAATATCTGTGAAACAAACCGATAGTGAAGAAATAGAGCTAGTGGCATACTTATGAGTAATATATGATTAGGCTGATAATCTTCTCTCAGTTATATTCACACGGTGACAGCCCAAAACAATATTAGCGTTTTCCATTTGATTGATCAAGATTCGCTCCGAAAAGACGTCATAGATCTCGCCCTAATCGACTAGAGTAAAACCGCAAATGAAACATTCCATTAAAATATTCCCGCCGAGCTTTGTTGTTTTTCGTCTGCTAGTAATTTGAATTTTCGCGTCTTGGTCTGCCTATTTGGCCAAAAAAATCTAATAGCGTTTTCCATTTGCCTGGTCCGAGGGCGAGTTACGTCCTCCATTGGCGGAATCACTCGCTCGCGGACCACTAAAAACTGGTCTGTCTTCAGTTACGGAGCAACTTTTTTTGCTCTCACAAGGATTTCGCGTCGGTCCGAGTAAGAGTCCTGACGTCATCGTAAAATCCCGAGCGGTCTCCGAGCAATTCCAATGGAAAACGCTATAAAAGGAACACGCAATTTCGCAAAAATTTGCTCCGATCTCGATCTCGATCCGTTGATCTGTCGAAATTGGCAGATCGGTTTTGGGCGAATCTCGGAGCCCCAGACAGCGGCAAATCATGGACTCTTGAACACGATAAACTTGGTCGGAGCAGATCAGAGCACGCAAATGGAACATAAAATGTTGATCAGAGCGATCTAGAGCGCTCGAGAGCAGTCAAATGGAAAACGCTATATAGGGTACGTTCAGCAGCGCTCATCGGACTCACCGATTACTAATCGGTGACATCGGTTTCCTACTGTACGCTTTTTCGCGTTTCCGGTTTTGACGTCACGATAGTCATCGGTTACTCACCGAAGTCATCGGCTGGAAGAGTCGGTTTTTCCGATGACTGACGTCATTACTGACGTAAAACTACTATCAAAGCTACGGCATTTTAAAAAACACCGATGACTGAATAAAAGCGTTCAGCAACTTCCAACGTCATTATGGGCTGCGTTCAACAACTATCAACGGAGAAAAACCGTTGAGTTATCGTTGAGTTCTTTTAAAGGGACTTTCAAGAGACCCTCTAGTCAATTTAAAATACGTCATTCGGTCGCCGTTCGTTGTGAAGCCAAAGTTACGACCGAATGACGTATTTCAAATCGTCTAGATCTTTCTTGAAAGTCCCTTTAATCAACGCTACGTCACAAAAATCTAAAGTTGTTGTACGATTTATATAGTTCGCTGACTTAACGAACAAAATATCGTCTGCTACCCCTCCTTTAACTTTGTCGAATGACGTCACGACACCGATGAGCAACGGAAAAACCATCTCGCCCAGCCGATGTTTCCGCTGAGTCTCCGATGATCAACGTGACGTCAAAACCGGAAGTCAAAAAACCCGTTCACCAAAAAACCGCTGACCGTTGAGCTCAGCGCTGAGCTATTTTAGAGTTGTTGAACGCAGCCTATGACGAAAAAGCTCATCGGTGGAAAATATAAATCCATCGGGTTTTTTTCCGTTGACTGTTATTGAACGTACCCATATTTCTTCGTTTTTGCCGCGAAAATAGCGGGTTTTCATTTTGTTGAATAGTGGGCGGAGCTTAAATGTCAAAAATTGTAATAAAAAAATTGTATAAAATCTGTCGTCTGCTAACTTTTCTAATTTAGTTAATTACATTTTTGCGATTATTAATTGTTTTATTATGATTCTTTTTGTTTAGTTTGGTAAATAAGTACGATATGAATAACGAATTATACGTTTCACGTATTCCGAGATACGGAAAATTATCTACGAAAAGAAATAAACCAGAACATGTTAAAAACCATATCGAATCCTCTACAGAAAAGACTGAAAATAATAATTATGTTAATAATATTAAAAATAACAGTATTTCTCATGAGCCTATTATTAACTCTCAATCATTTCCTTCGTGCACTCTCCCAAATGTGGGTAGCACATGTTTTTTCAATGCAGTTTCCCAAGTTTTAAGATTTACACCCGGTTATCTAATTTGTTTACATCAAATGACTATTATGGTCTGTGAGCTACTGCTAATTTTTTTTTATCTATTACACTTTCTAACTGTAAAACTGTAATCCTTAAAAAAAATTGTTTATAGGGTTCATTATGGAAAAATGGACAAATTCCAATAATACTCAAACAACTTCATAGCGTATGTACGCAATTATTGTTTCAAATGTTGCTATTTTGCACTAACTGAAATTAAGTCTTACATTAGTTGTTTGCAGATATGAAACTACTAGATTCAAATAGAGCCAAAGATAGTCCTTCAATATCTGATGCAGTAAACAAAATTCTCAATCTATTTCAGTATGTCTTAAAATATGTAAGGTAAATAAAAGATCTAATATGTCATTATTTTATTATACTTTGAATTTAGAGAGGAACGTTCTGACTATAAAATTGGTCAGCAGTTTGATTCGCATGAGTTTTTAAGCTGGGTAATAAAAATAATGTTAGGAGTTCCCGAATTTGCAAGTACCAAAAAAACTCTATGGGGAAAACGGAAAACCATCACAGACGACGTAACAGATTTCAAAAAGCAATTCTTAAATGGTTTACTAGAAACAGTTTTAATTTGTTGCGAGTGCGAAACACCTAAATTAAAGATTGAAGAATATTGGGATCTAGCCTTTAACGTTAAAGACTTAAAAGATGGTACACATTCTATAGTTAAATTTGAAAATTTTTGATTAATGAAAGTTTTCTTCATTAGATAGTGGAAGAATTACATTATTAGATCTAGTCTGCGAAGAGGGAAGTCTCCGGGATGATAATAAATACTTGTGCGATCATTGCTTACATCATGCAGAAGCTAAACTTCAAATTAATATTAAAAACTTTCCACCTTTATTAATTTTTCATCCTAGTCAAGCTGGCACAGCAAACTACGGGTTAGCTATGCTGATAAGCATTAAAAAAAGAATTTCTGACCTTTTTTTGTTTCAGTCTTTACACCAAAACGCTCAATGCTTTGCCAATTCAAGAGACTATGTCGTGTTCTCATTCAAACTGTGTACAACCATGCAACAAGCATGTTTATCACATCTATGCTGTAATTGTGCATATTGGGACGAGTGTCAAAATGGGACATTACGTAGCCTTAATCAAAGCCAGTAAGGCCTTGTTCGAGTGTCACCAGAAATCACTACTCCTCGAAGACAATGTCTTAACCCAACCCCAAACCAGGCGTCAGAGAGAAAAAATTCAAAATGACTCTTCAACCAAAGATTGCTGTTGGCCACATTGGCTTATGACTGGTGACAATGTTGAAGAAGGTTGGATTTTATTTGATGATGACACTGTAAAACCTTGTAAAAATAACAATTTGAAACAAATTTTATCTGAGGAAATAAGCACTTCAGCTACACCTTCAGTTTTATTATACTTCCGTTGTTAGTCCTTAAATTTATTTACAATTAAGAAATAGTTTTCAGTTCAATTAAAAAATACTGCCTTATATTTTTTATAAACAAACTTGTTTTATATACATAGTATATCTCTGAATCTATACAACAACAATCGACATTTCATCGAAACAAATCATGTTTAAATTAAGAACTTTTTTAAATTTGCCAAGTATAGAAAGGGTAGCTAAGGTTTTTAAAATTTCAAACCATAACAAAAAGCCTATACATTCTAAACGATTAGGTCAAATTTACCATCAACTAAATGTTTTCACAAACTACTCTAGGCATGGTTCACTATAAACCCATTAGCCATGTCAGTTTACACCAATGAAATTAAAAAAACTTTTCAAAATAACCTCCTGGACAACCCTCAGGTGGTATTTTTTTATCAATTTTGAATTTCATAAAGAGTAATTTGATGCCTCTACTTAACGTTGTAAGAAATTCAAGCAATAGACTGGTTTGTTTTCTTTCCATGCTTGGCTCTTCAATAGTTATAGCACTAGCAAGTTTTTACACTCAGTTCCAGCAATACTAACTCCAAATTGGCTGTGAACTGCTTGGGGGCTGATCAAAAGTATTAGCCAAGTGTCACATGAAATTTCTATACTACTTTCCCAGCAGGAATTACGAATTCTTTAAAATATAGACAAAGAAAGTTGCAATAACTTTTAGTTTGATAGTAAAATCTTTAAAACTTTGATTATAGACGGACAAAATTCTAATTTAAAATTAAACCATTTAACATCTTGCTAAGAAACTCAATTCTTATGGCTTTATTTCCTATTTCCAATTCCGATTTTAGTGTGGTCTGCGCAAATTCGGAGTGAATGATAAAAATAATTTGACAATATGATGTTTCCTTCAAAGCAAGGATGATTGTTAAAAAAAAGGTCAATTCTTTTACAAATAATGCTAAATTTAGGGGCAAGCAAAAGACGTTTGACCATTTCTCTGATATTTATCGTTTCATCATGACATAACCATTGCATAGACTTTACTGCATATGACTTCTATAGTACCGCTTATAAATTTCCTTCCATCCCAAGTTTTTTTAAATAATAGAGAGTTTTCAAGGGTTAAAAAATTTTAGAAGGACCTGAGAGCTGTTACCACAAACGCAGCGAATAGCAATAGGCCTACTTTGTTTTCCCATCTATCCTTCTACGGGAAAATGATTAGGTCTACATTCTAGTTGGGAAAAATTGATTGGGCTATTTATTTTATATTACATTTAAAGTTCCCAAAATTCAATAGGTTATCCAAAACATTATCAATATAAAGTTTTAAATTTTCCTTTACGTATTACGTAATTTCATAATTAAAACAAATTACTTTTAACCAATTTCACACAGTTCATTATTATATATATAAAAATGTCAAATAGTGACGTTACTTACAATTTAAAATTGTAAAATCCGCGTTTTTCATAAAGACAGGTCTTTATAGAACAAGTTTAGACCTACTGAATTTGAAGGAATGTTTTGGTTTCTTTTATATTATTATTAATATTATTATTATTTAACGATAGACTTATGTCATGGGAACCGCACCAAAGGGTCCTAACTTCAGTTATTAGTTTTGGATACTAATGGATCCAGCGTTTCTAGTGAAAAGTCATCGTTCCCGAATGATATTCCTCTGCTAAATCCATCCTATAATATACATACACCATTTATTTCAATTTGAATTTCCTTGAATAAAAACAACAAAAATTAATTAAATAGAATGCTTACTCTCATTTCGGATAACTTCTTGTCAATGTCCCCTATCGCAACTTCCAAATCAGCTGTGTTATTGAAATCTCCCATACCAAAGGGGTCTTCGCTACCTGACTTATTTATGTTATTGTTTTGGGGACTAAAAGGCTCAGCCCCAAACAAATCTTTCACTATGAGGGATAAAATCATTTAAATCAACATTACGAAAAACGGTTTGGTTTAAGCAAAGACAAATTATAGATACATCCAGATTGAGTATCTGATCGTTCTTTTGGGGTGGAAAGTTGTCCAGGATGTATCAATTGTCTTCGGCTAAAAAAAACTCACCATTTCCATTGGTTTCAAAATGCCCATTATGACCAGAAACTCCATTAGTTTGCGGTCTTTGCGGCAATGGCGGCGACTCCCTGCGTGGGTCGAATTCATCATCCATGTCATTTAAGAGCAAATTTTCGAGTTTCCTTCCAACCGTCGGTTGAGATGACGGGGTCAGGGTAATTGACTGGAAGAGTTCCTGTTGGTACAGAGAAAGAAACGTTCTAAGATCATTTAGTATTTCAATTAGTGAATAATTATGATTCTTAAGTGTGAAAATGATTACTGAAAACTGTTTGTGGTGTAACATTGAATTGACGTCATAACCAAAAAGATACGCGCCCCTAGCGAGAAAAATGCCGAATTTAAAGGGGTACACTGGTGTTTAGAGAAATTTGGGTGAAACTCTGATGTTTCCTCTTCCTTCCATACCTTATGATAGTTGATCTGAACGTTTTTTTTTTCAGCCCTATTTCTAGACTTGTGCTACACATATTAGCCTTAATTTCTTATTCTGAAGTTCATAAAAAATATGTTGTCGTTCTAGAAATGGCGCTTGATAAAAATTTGGAGACCGAGTGCGCCACGGCCCTATTTGAAATTTACTGGAGAGAGGCCCAAAAAATATTGATCACTAATAGCATTTTCCATTTAATTGCTCGAAATTCGCTCCGAATCTGTCCCTGACGTCATAGATCTCGCCCAAATCACGGCCAACTTTGATCACGCGCTGTTCGCGCTACTACGGCCAACACATTCGTCGAAATTCCGCGAGCAAGGATTTTCCCCCTATAAACTGTACTATAATGTGTAGGAGTTCAGCGCCACGCTCGGTGGTTATATTGTCCCCAATGTAAAAACTATACTAAAAATAATAATCCGCTAGGGGCGCTGACGTCATACACATCTTTTGCTCATAGGTTAACACAGGAACGTCAACGAATGAGATGGCCGTCATACACATCTTTTGCTCATAGGTTAACACAGGAACGTCAACGAATGAGATGGCCGCTGTAGCGCGAGAGATGCGCGAGAATTCAAAGTTGGCCGTGCCCAAATCGAATAGAGTAAAACCGTAAATGGAACATTACATAAAAATATTACCGCGCTTTTTTTTCGTCTGCTAGTAATTTGAATTTTCGTGTCTTGGTCGGCCATTTTGTCAAAAAATCTAAAAGGAACACACAAAAATTTGCTACGATCTCGATCGGCCGATTGGTTTTGGGCGATCTCGGAGCACCCGAGAGCAGGAAATGAAACACGCGAAACTTGATCGGAGCATATCCGAGCACGAAAATGGAACATAAAATGTTGATCAGATAGATCTAGAGCGCTCGAGAGCAGTCAAGAAAAATTCAAGCATCAGCGCCGCCGGTTGGCCGGGAGAAAACCCATTTTTCGCTTATGGAATCGCAATAGCTTTCTCCCAGACGTCGAGAGGCGCCACCGTCGGCAAAAAATAGAGTTTCGCTGGGAGTATTGGGAGTTTCATATCTCTATAAGCGCAGGATCTCTGGTATTTCTGTCTCACCTGAGAAGGAGACGTAGGATTTAGGCTGCTGTTGAAGTCGTTTCTCGGTGGAATTGGCGGCACGGTTCGCGTCGAGTTGTTCGTGGACAAAGACTTGTCCAGCGCCGTTGTCGTTCCCTTTACAAACGTAAAAGGCGATGATGACGATGAATTATTCTATTTGCGAACCAAGTTTTACTCAAAATCAAGGAAAAGGATAATTTCCAGTGGCACTTACGTGGTTTTGTTTGTTCAGGCTGTCGACGTTGTCGTTCGTTCGGTTCTTCAGCGTATCTGACAGCCTCTTCCGCAGTTCGACATTTTCCTTCTCTAGATCTTGCACTTTCTTCTGCAAGATGATCATTTGCTTCCTCATCTCCAAATCTCTGCCCGATGACTCTAGAAATCGTCTATAAGCTAAATCGAAGGCTTGCCCAATCGTCAAAGTGATTTCCTCGGACTAAATTAATCGAGAAAAATTTAAATATTTAGTATTTTCTTCTCGAGATACGGGTCGAAGTAACAACATACACTCACCAACTTGTCACTAACAAAGACGAAACAGCTGTGTTTATCGTTATCGGCTTCTTTCGCGATAAAACTAAAGAACTTCTTATCAGATTTGTCATCGGCGCAGTAGGATATGCGATGCAGCGGATACTGATGAAATATCCTCTATAAAAATAGAGCGTCGGTTTCAATATTTAGGTATTTTTTCTAACGAGGGGAGGTGTACTGCGGGTCTGCCACAATAGAGACTTGGCAGCATTTCGGAGATAATACGTCACCCATACTTTTTCCAATTGGAAAAAAATAATACCAGCATGGCGGCCATAGCCAAACGTACGGCGTGACGTCATGCTGCGAAGTACCTATTTTTCACGGTAAAATTTCCTGACTTTTCCCGGATTGTTTCCAGAGATTCTCCCTGACCTTTTTAACGCCAATATCCGACAATTTTTAGCTTTATATTATTTTTAGATTAACTCAATAAAATTTTCAAAATAAATTAAAATTCCCTGAATTTGTCATGACTTTTTAGAAATTATTAAAATTCCCCGACTTTGGCAACCCTGTACAGTAACAATTACTTTAGTCTTTGGTTCCTGGATCGCCACTCCGTCCACTGATATGGTTAATTCGACCTTGGGCATCTTGGCACCCTCGGATCTTCGCAGTTGTTGACTAAACTATAAATTATCACACATTGGCTTGATTATTTACCAGCGATCTTGAAGTAAAGAATTTATTGTAATGTGAATAAACAGACCTTCAATTTCCTAATTCCTTCCTTCACAATTTCAATTCCTTTGGGTTGTTCTACCTCTGTATTGCCGAGAAATTTCACCAGGTAGGCGACGTGGCCTTGTTGAAGAGCTTCGGGTGGGTGCATCCACATTCGGCTCGCTGGGTGAACGAGAAACTATCATTAATTTTCGCTTCAGAATCTTATTACTCGCTAATGAATGCAAAACACAGAGGGTTTATTTTACAAGGAGAAGGACCCGTATGAGTAAAAATTCACTTTTTGAATAGCGAATGGATTACTATTCAAAAATCAAATAATAATCAACATTCAGCTTGAAAATTTATATAGGGGTCTAAAAATTGGGGGAGTAAAGTGGTCGATTCAGTAGAATCTTTACCAATTTTTTAATATCGATCACGCCAGTATAAGTAGACAAATTTTCTTACGGTGAGTTCTGCTCGCATCCCCAAAACAGATCTCTTTGACGTACGTTTTCAAGGACATGCTAATATTAAATTAATATTAAAAGTGGCAAGACACTGGTCTACCAGTTGTACGTCGGCTAAAACCCGAATCAGTTCTGCAAACGTCACGATAATCTTAACACTATCCGACCGTTGCCGGGCTTTCCAAAAACAAATGCTAAGCCTATTTACCGTTCTTCTTGAACGTTTCAGCTGTGTTTAACTTAGAAGCGGCGGTCCGCGAAATATCACGTCATAAAAAACCCGCAACGTGGTAGAAGTACAGGACGAAAAACTCGAACTGATGGGGAGAAAAAAATGTAAAAGGCAAAAGTTTCCTCTTACAGCCTTTGGATCCGTTTTTGTTGTTCTGGGCCCATTTCAAGATATTGGCGTGTCGAATCATCCTGGTGAATCCGGTCACCCCCGCGATGAAATCTCTGGCTTCGTCGGGTCTTCGAGCTAGCACTCTGCTGGCGAAGTGAGCCAGCCGACTTCAGCAACTCGATTAGAACTTTCTCGGGCAGGTGCAAATTTCAATTTCCTCGCTGATAACAACATGAATGAAAAGAAAGTTGAGCCGACAGTTACCTTTCCTCTCACCACCTACAAATACAAAAATAAGGGATAACTGATAACGATGCCCTGCTACTATAAAAGCATGGTTACCGATATCGCTTGGATGCTTTGCAGCTTACAATATCGCTCATAAACATTGACACAGATTTTGTAATAATTAAGAAAAATTTAGATTTCGATTAAATTTAAAATAAATGCAAATTAATGCGAAAAAATCCTAATTTGCTTTTGCCAGAAGTGTAAGCTTACAACCTAACTTATTTACTTTTAGTTATATTTAAAAACTTCGAGGTGCGAAATATTTTTACAGAAGAAATTATTGAGATTTATTTTAAAAACGTTAATAATTTAAAATTTTATTTCACCTTTGTTTTCACAAGAAAAAAAATTGGTCAAAACATTTCGTGCGTTGAAAAAGAGATGCGTTGTTTATAACCACATTGAAATTAAACGTTCAAAAAATCTCGATTCGATAATGACATTATAATGACATTCATTATATCTTTAAAATACGAGTCCTAATTTATCTCGGCTTAAAATAGAGCAAAAAATCTTCTCGAGGTAGAATTTGTGTCACGGCTTAGTGCGGGGAAAGAAAGAATTCGAGGTCTTTTTGAAAACGAAAACGATATTTGGTAACATTTATAAATATAGCTAATGAAAAAAGAAAATAAAGAACCCTAAAAAGACTCGTTTTTAAAAAGCAAGCTTAAGGCTAAAGGTAATGACCTAAATGCGATCAAATGTATTTTAATTCTTGACTGGATTGTATGTCTGTAGACAGTACGGCACCCGCGTCGACTGTGGCTAAGTTCATCCGTGAAAACGCCAAAGATAGGGAAAACTTTAAGGGTGAAACGTGAGGTACTTCATTGAAAAATAACGCTGTTTTTTTGTCCAATTGTATAACGCTTTTATTTGGTCGGTATACGCTTTAATTGAGTTCACGGTAAACCACTTTTAACAATACGGCGGTTTTGAAATTAGCTTTCTGTAAAGGCCGCTTTTGTACAAATTGAAAAAAATATATAAAAAAACTAGGTAGACGTTTCAGACATCAGGAATTTATCTTTCAAACCTTTTTAGTTCTTGTTTTTAGTCAATGATCACGAAGAGATTTTATTTGGAAACAATATACATGTATAATACTAAAAGTGACATAATTACAAGAAGTGTGCCGCGTAGAAGGCTAGATTAGAGTGGACGATACACCTCGCGATACACCCATTTTCTGGTTCGTTCTTCGGTGTTTTGTATTAAAACGTTGATAGATGGCGGTAACATTTCTGTCCAGTGCCCAAAAATCAATAAGCTTACTAGCCTTCCCAAGTGCTTCCGTAGTTCTCGAAGCTCTCACCAGGCGACACTAGCTGAAAACTTTTCGTGAGTTCTGAACCGTTAAGAGAACAGCCTAGGACTGAGCTGTAACGTCACGCAAAAGTTCTGGATAGTTCAGAACTTTTGTACGAATAGTTGTGATTCGTCGGATTTGACGTACGCAGCCCGATGTGCAGACGAATTTTAGAGATTTCAACCTTGAGTTCCGACCAGTACTTGCTCTTGAGCAGGTACCATTAAGAACGGTTCCGAACGGTTCAACAAGAGGTTCTTGTCTGCGAATAGTTTGCATTTGGGTAGTTCTAGAATTTTTTTTGCCGAATAGTGCGCATGGGGACTGGTTGAACGGTTCAGAACTCACGAATAGTTTTCAGCTACTGTTTCTACTTTTGAACTTCCTTCCCTCCCCAATGTATTTGAAAAACGATTACATTGACACACTTTTGGTAATTATGTTACTTTTGATAATACGTAATGAGCTTGAAACAAGTGACTTGGCAGGTTAAATGGGCATATAATCGTTTGAATGTTGATATGATTTAGGAATAAGTAAATATCCCGATACTTGCCACAGTTTTCACCGATCAAGGGAATATTCTTTACGGAAGAGCCCTCACAATTTGAGCAAGAATTTGAGGAATTTCTAAAGTCATATAAAGGAGCGGCCAATATTTTAAGTGTTGGTGTTCCACATCAAATACCCATGCCTCTATTCCCTTTAGCGGAGTAATTAATAATACCCGTTTAATTTTTCCAATTCTACATAAGTAACATAATAAACATAAGTATGACACTTCCTATTCTCACAACGCTAATGATAGTCTGTTTGGCCAAGGACCATTTAAATTATTATGTGGCTAAGGACTGGTAAAGCGGTTGACTATTGAATTTACGATTATATTAGTTACAGGGTTGCCACAAAATTTTCAGATTCAAATTCAATGACCATTATTAAGAGATTTTCCCTGACTTATTAAGGCCAAAATTTTTCTTTTATATTTTACTTTTATCAGAAGTTAATAAATTTAGATGGACTTATATTTCAGTAAAAAGGTTATTGCAATGTTGAAAAAATTAGCCAAACATTCAAGGAAATAAATGATAATCGTGGAATTTGTCATAGATCTAGAGTTAAATTACCTTCAAAAAGTGCCAAGATAAAATTGAATTCCCTGACTTTTCCCTGAATTTTTACCAATTCTTAAAATTCCCTGACATTTCCAGGCCCATTTTTAAATTCCCTGACTTTTCCCTGTTTTCCCTGACGTGTGGCAACCCTGAGTTAGTTATTTTCATATTTTAGACTTGGACGTGTTTTCGCCCGTAGTTATAGCCATCAAACTTAATTTAACAATAATATACGTGACTTCCGATTAAACAATAACTCTACAACAGAGTAGTGTGGGAAATAAGGCACTATCACATTCCAATCGCCAATTTAAAAATTAAATGTTGGGGTGTTAGTGGCCCTAGTGACCACTTAATTAACTCAAACTTTTTTCCCTTCAAGATTTTAGTTCATTAAGTAAATACTATATTAATCAATAAAATTGTTTGGTCTTTTCTTCTATGCTGTGTGCTTGGCCTTGTGTCAACGGTGTGTATGGGTGGGTGACTGGGTGTCGTGAGTCAGTCTATACTACACTCTACACACAGTATAGAAGAAGCGAATTTAGCAGTTAGCAAAAATGAATATAAAGAGTCTCTCTCAGTAGGCTTGTTCGTGTCCGGTCTATAGCACATATGGTCAAGAATGGATAATTTGATCATAAATTATGAAAGCTTGATTTTGAAGGTTAAAAATGGTAAGCGGCCAGTGGCCAGTTTTTTAATTAAAATACCTAGGCTGAACTGGCCACAGGTCCAGTTTAAAAAAATCCTTATTTCTCACCCTGCAACAGACTATAATTAACCGAACTCGTTGAGTGTCATACTTACTTTATTTTGTTACTTATGATATAAGTGGGGGGGGGGGCGCAGTGTTTAGCACTTTTGTCTCGAAGCAAGACGAGCTGCAATCACTCTACAACAGACTATGATATAAATTTGGTGGCGGAGTGGTTAGCACTTTCGCTTCGAAACTTGTGGCACGGGGTGCAAAACTCGGAACCATAGGTCAACGCCAAGAGCTGGGCTCGAGCTCACCTCACTGAATTCGTATATGAGCTTACGGTTGGTCTCGGACTCACCTTGGTCTCACCAATTATCAGCCTGGTCTAGGGCTCGCGCTCGCAATCTAAATTTCCCCGGCGATGTGAGGTCTCGAGCTCAGTAGATTTAAAACCTACAAACCGTCTCGGGCTCGGACTCACTGTAGTTATAAATTTACGGGCAGTCTCGGGCTCGCAACAATTACAATTCGACTCTTGTATTTGCAAGTTCTCTCCCTACTGGTGAAAGGGGTTTTCCCCCGAGATCTTCGGTTTCCCCTTCCCATAAAAACTTGTAGAGGTTAACGGTAATAGTTAGTTGGCTGGCGTGACAAGAAGGGCTTGCCACCACCCTCCTACGCAATGTAACCCGGCCACCTATGGTGACTTTGGTAATATCCTAGCTGATTAGTATTATTATAACGTAATACTGCAAACTTACACGCGTAAAATTCTTCTATGAAATATTTCTTAAAATTTCGATAAAAAAACGCGAATTTAGTCATTTTCGCACGTTTGAGAAACACGGCGACCGAAAGGTAAACGAGACGAAGAATTTTCGGTCTACCGGTAAATAAGGCGTGACAACTCCGTGATAAAAAGTCATTATGACAAACCAAATACGAAGCAGCTGATGTTGGTGCCCCCCCCCCCCCCTCACATTTTAAATTTTCCATTGAAAAGGTACGGGTGTTTGAAGCACGCGACTCAAAAAAATGTCTCTTATTAACGAAACCCGCAGCGGGGTGCCATTCTTTTCCGTTTCGCCCCTTTCGGACATTTCCAGTGTTGCCAGATCGGTGGAAATTTCCCACATCTAGGGCAATTTGGACCTCGATAATTCGGTAAAGGGAAATCAGACGGAAAATTCGTGAAATGTAAGGAAATGAAATTCAAGGTGGGGTTGATTTTAGAGCGAAGCTATTGACTGATTTCAAAATGACGTTTTTGGGCGCGACAGTACCTTTACATTGTGAGGTATAGCAGGCTTATTTACCCTAACATGGCAAAATGAATTTTAAGAAACCGTAGTAATTCTTTTTATAAACTAACGTGGCCTTCTTGTTTTAATGTTGCTCTTACGTCACAGTCTCTTACTTTCACAAGCCTACTAGCGCGCGCAACAGTCGCGAGGAATATAGGTTTTGTAGCGCGCGTGCAAATCGCTCGTGCGCAAAATATACTAAAAAAAGCTGGGTCTTGTGACGTAAGAGCAACATTTTAACAAGTTGGGCAAGACCACTTTTTATTTTATAAAATCAACTATTGCTAATATCTGGTATTTTATTTATTTTTCTTAACTGAAAAATTATACAATATTAGAGATGAAATATGGATGTATAGTTCGAGATTAAGAATTTAGATGGCGCTTTATTTCCCATATTAGGGGCCTACAGGAATGATTATTTTGAAAACAATTAAAACTACTTTTCCTCAGGAAAACTAGGGCCCAAAAAGGGAAATTTTTATTTCATTTTCGCGATCTGGCATCACTGCTCATTAGGGATTTGTTTTAAATAACTTAACACTAATGACGTCATAGAACGTCACCAGAATTTTTTAAATATATATAAAACAATTGTATACCAACAAGGAAGTCATGGGGTTGCAGAGTGGTTAGCACTTTCGCGGTGCTATGCTCAATAACCAGCCGTCAATACCGGACAGAAATGATTTAACCAGGTACGAGTACAACAGAATTATCAGATTTCGTTTCTAAATTAAATTCAAACCGAATAGTTCTTTTTATAAACTAACGTGGCCTTCTTGTTGAAATGTTGCTCTTACGTCACAGTCTCTTACTTTGACAAGCCTACGAGCGCGCGCTACACTAGCCAGAGGAATATAGATTTTTCTAGAGCGCGTGCAAATCGCTCGTGCGAGGAATACACTAATAAAGCTGGGTCTTGTGACGTAAGAGCAACATTTTAACAAGTTGGGCAAGACCACGTTTTATTTTATAAAATCAACTATTAACTTGAAAGAATGGTCAGGTGGTACTAAATGTTCTGCTAAATGTGGTGGAGTGGTCAGCACTTTCGCCTCGCAGCGAGAGGAGCCGCGTTCGATCCAAGCTTGTGGCAGTGGGTTACTGTGGGTATGAACTCGGAACAACTCCTTCCGCGATGAGTTTGCAAGTTCTCTCCCCACTGGTTTAAGGGGTTTTTCCGAACTCTTCGGTTTCCCCTTCCATAAAAACTTGTTGAGCTTAACGGTAATAGTTAGTGTTGGCTCGCGTGGCATCTAGGAGTAGCAAACCATGGACACAGTGTCCATGAACAAACACAGCACCCCACCCAAGGAGAACGCAACCCGTCAAAAGTCGAGCATTTACACTGGTTAGAAGGGGAAAATTCGGAAATTGTCTTCCCCCTTTTCCGTAAAACGTTCAGCGTTAAAGGGGAACGGTCAAGCTTTTCCAAATATCGCCTTATTTGCATATCAAAAGATCAACAAGACGTTCAATATACTTACACGTACCTTATTTTGTCTTGAAAAAATAGTTTTTGGCCTAAAATGTTGAAACGCAAAATAACGCTAAGTATTTGGGTTTTAATTTTCGCCGCCATCTTAAGGTGTAACGCCAGCGCCAGCAGCACCTTAGTGAGCGAATTGCGAACTATCCTAACTTTTAAAATCGCGCAATTTAGGCTTAGGTCTCGTATAACTGGAACGCGCCGCCCGTGCAAAACAAAACTTTCGCGTCTTCAGCCACACGCGTTTCATGTTGTTTTTCTGACTCACCGATTTCTCACCAGGTGTCGCAGCGGACGCGCGCTTTTCAATTTCCCGAAATTTCTTTATTTTATTAAAAATTAACCACTTAATATTTTTTGATGCGGTTTTCGCCATAAATTTTAGTTTATAACGGGCTTTAGGGCTATCTAACTGGTTAAAGCTTGACCTTTCCCCTTTAAGGTTCGTCCAATTAAATTTGTACACAACCCTGCCTTAGCGTTCTCCTTGTGTTTGTTGCTCCTACGCCTAAGATGGTGCCTTGGGTATTAGCCTAGCAGATTATTATTATAAACCTAAGAAGTGCCATTACCCTATTAAGTCATATTTTATTCTTACAAATTCGAGGGCGAAAAATATAAATATTTATTAAATTAATAAAATTTCCACTTCGTATTAAGAAACAGAGTGGTTCGCCGCCATTAAATAATGAACAGCTTTGGTATTCGGGAAAGCGCGCGCGCCGAAAATAAATAAATTGTCGGTTTCCTTCAAAGGAAAATTTTCCAGAAGGCGCTTCGCTCCGTTGATTTGCCGGCACTTTCTCCCCTTTGCGAGCTTTCATTTAATGGGAGGAACGCCGTAAACAATGAAACGCCTTATTAGATTAATTAACGCTTATATTCAAATTTAAAAAGGGGAAGTAATGATCTTAAATGGCGGATTCCACCGATTTCAGGCCGCTCCCAAATCCGCTCTAGTATCGAATTTTCAATTTTCAATTTATTGGTAAATTAACACTATTTGTCAATTATCAATTTATTTTTAAATTTTCTTATTTATTGATACATTTTCGCGTTTGCTGAATTTTTTATTTATCGGTAAATTTTCCAATTTTTCATTATTCAAATTAATTAGTAAATTTTCTCGTTTGACCTTTTTCAAATTTATCGGTAAATTTTCCAATTTTTCATTATTCAAATTAATTAGTAAATTTTCACGTTTGTCAATTTTAAAATTTATTAGTAAATGGTAAATTTAAAATATTCCTAATTTCTGTTGAAAATTTTAGCATTTTTATCCCAAATTAATTGGATATTATCGAATTGGAGATAAATATATTTTTGATTTGTTGGTCTCGTCGCGTGCTAACAACGACACTGCCTTAAAATAAACGGCATCGATAAGATCTTGTCAAGAAAGAGTCGATGTCAAATCGTGCGACTGCAAAACGGCAAATCCCCGTTCGTTAATCACGTACATTAACACTGAAAGAGTAGTTGGTATGTATTTACTCTTAAGTGGGCCAACGACCGACGCAGGAAGAGTCCTACATATAAATATTTCAAACTTTTCCCACAGAGATATTTTTTTGACATTGCGTAACGCTGTTTAGTACAGAGCCTCGGCTTTCATAAATTCGAGAATTCATAACGGCGACGTGGGGTTCCCGAGGAAGGGGGCCACGCGTAAAATAAGCCGAAAAATTGCCTCGCACTTGTGGCTCAAAAACCAAACCAGCCCATAAAATTAACGTAACCGAAAGAAGGGAGAATAATTTCACACGTCACACGTGTTAAATTGCGAAATCTACGGAAATACATAATTTGTCTCTAAGTTGCTTACTATACTCGAAGTCACTGTTAGCTTGGAACGCTACCAAAGGTGGGGATTTTTCCCACTACGCCGGAAAAATAGTTCGCTCAATATTATTAGATTAGAGTTAGATTAAATATTATTAGATTAGAGTTAGGTGAAATATTATTAGATTAGAGTTAGGTGAAATATTATTAGATTAGAGTTAGGTGAAATATTATTAGATTAGAGTTAGGTGAAATATTATTAGATTAGAGTTAGGTGAAATATTATTAGATTAGAGTTAGGTGAAATATTATTAGATTAGAGTTAGGTGAAATATTATTAGATTAGAGTTAGGTGAAATATTATTAGATTAGAGTTTGGTGAAATATTATTTGATTAGAGTTAGGTGAAATATTATTAGATTAGAGTTAGGTGAAATATTATTAGATTAGAGTTAGGTGAAATATTATTTGATTAGAGTTAGGTGAAATATTATTAGATTAGAGTTAGGTGAAATATTATTAGATTAGAGTTAGGTGAAATATTATTAGATTAGAGTTAGGTGAAATATTATTAGATTAGAGTTAGGTGAAATATTATTAGATTAGAGTTAGGTGAAATATTATTAGATTAGAGTTAGGTGAAATATTATTAGATTAGAGTTAGGTGAAATATTATTAGATTAGAGTTAGAGAGCATTCACTAAACCTTTCGCAAATACCACCCATAGATTTATGCGGAAATTCGCGCCTATGAGAACATATCTAACCTTTATGGTCTAGTTAGATACTTCTATCTACTACATGTTTGTTTACTTCTGATAATATTTAAAAAAAATTAAAATGCTAATAAGGATAACCTAATTTTAAATCAAAATAATGAAATAGAGAAAATGGATAAAGCTGTTATAGAATAAGAATAATATTATATATATATTCTCTATTTCATTATTTTAAGAAAATCAGAGTTGTGTTGTAGTTAATTCAAGATTAGCTATCTCATAAAAGTAAAATATCTGTTAATTATAAAGGAAAAGAGCTATTAATTGTATACAAATCTATAAATTCAATAAAATTAAAAGTGAAAGATACAATATTTAATATTATTCCATTATTTTACATAGTAAACGCAAAAACCAAAAGAGCCTAGAAATATTTACAGCCAGGGTCTCTAGTCGGCTTAATTTTATTGTGAATATTACTTACAATTGTTAGTTTACACTGATCACTAAACAATGTTAGTATTAATATTTCCCAAGGAACAACACACACTAACCATAATCTCTCCTATAGTAAAATAATTGTTAGCCACTTTTGGCCAAATTCGACACTAACACTCAAATCTTCAATATTTTATAGGAACAGGGCTGATACTCAAATTCATAACTTATTTTAGTAACTAACCTCTTCCAAAATAGTAACCTAAAAGCTAGAACGATAAAAGTAATTAAGAAATAATAATAATAAACTAAGCAGACGATCTTTTAGACGAGATACAATTGTGGCTGCCAAATAGGAGTAGACATAAGTTACATTTCTACGGAATCCGCCGGTGGCGGCCTCTCCCGCTAGTTTTGTAACTAAAAAAGCCTACCTTCGTTACGAATAAAGGACGGTGTTTCTGATTTCTATGGGTAGTACTAAAATTAAATATGGTAAAATATTTTTTCGTAGAGATAACCTAATAAATTTCAAAATAGAAACTTTTAGTAACCAAATTAGACAAATATTAACTTTTAGTAACCAAATTAGACAAATATTAACTTTTAGTAACCAAATTAGACAAATATTAACTTTTAGTAATGAAATTAGACAAATATTAACTTTTAGTAACCAAATTAGACAAATATTAACTTTTAGTAACGAAATTAGACAAATATTAACTTTTAGTAACCAAATTAGACAAATATTAACTTTAAGTAACCAAATTAGACAAATATTAACTTTTAGTAACCAAATTAGACAAATATTAACTTTTAGTAACCAAATTAGACAAATATTAACTTTTAGTAACCAAATTAGACAAATATTAACTTTTAGTAACCAAATTAGACAAATATTAACTTTTAGTAACCAAATTAGACAAATATTAACTTTTAGTAATGAAATTAGACAAATATTAACTTTTAGTAACCAAATTAGACAAATATTAACTTTTAGTAACCAAATTAGACAAATATTAACTTTTAGTAACCAAATTAGACAAATATTAACTTTTAGTAACCGATTTCAAAAAAGGTAACCCAGTATCAGCCCTGTAGAAAAAATAGGATTATATTTTTTAAATATAGGACTTTATAGGAATATTTTTTTTAAATTATGACATTTTATAGGACTATGTATGCTTTTTCATTTACTAACTTTATGTATTTAAAAACAAAATATATATTTTGTGAAATAAATCTTTGATTTTCACTATTTAACCATTTTATCACAAAAATATACTGAGTGATGGGATTTGAAATGGGCAAAATATCAAAATTATAGGATTTTATAGAACTTTTTGGGGATTTTGCTATAAATATAGGATGTTATAGGACATTTCTGAAAATATAGGATTTTATAGGAATTATAGGACCTCTGGGGGCCCTGCACTAAATTCACTTTTGTGATGACCATTATGTCCAATAAGGTAAAATCCAGGCCAGAATGTTCCACTGAGGGTATGAGCATTATGTCCAATATGGTAAAATATTTATGAAGGTAATTATTATTCAAAAATGGGACATCTTTCAAGAATTTTAGCCCAGGGCGACAAAAAACCCTGGGTACGCTACTGAACAAAGGTCAACATCTTGCAAAGATGAATACGTAATGAAGTGTTTCCGGCATGCAACGCCCATTTGCGAGTAACGTCTTTGGAAGTGAAACCGACTGGCCCTATGGCGAATTGGCGATCAGTACCTCCCAAAAAGAATCAAGAGCCGCTGGTGGCGAGTCGACGAACAGGAATTATTCCAGAAAGGTTCGATTAACAGACCAATACCGGTCATTATATTCTTGATGACACGTTGAAGAGGGCTTACGGAATCCCAAGCAATGTCCATTCTTACAAGGAGAATACCCGAGGTGTTTATGGCCGATTTTGTTCAAAGTCGGGCGAAATGTACACCTATATGAGATATGAAATTTCCCAAAAGGAGACGTTGCACTACCCATTCGATTTGCCATGGCAAACCGAAAATAGTTTTGACCACTTAAAACAAAAAATCTCCATTTTAAAAAGCATGGGATTTTCTCGGTACGAAAATTTAAAAAAAAATTAATTCACGCATTTAGGTAAATTTCATAAAGTTTGAGTAAATTGAAACATTTTTGGGGTAAAATTGTAACAATTTTTGGGGTAAAATTGTAACAATTTTTGGGTAAAACAAGGAAAAAATCTTATTTTGTTTTAAGTGGTCAAAAACATTTTCGGTTGTCATGGCAAATCGAATGGCTAGTGCAACGTCTCCTTTTGGGAAATTTCATATCTCATATAGGTCTACATTACGTCCGACTTTGAACCAAATTGGCCATAAACACCTCGGGTACTCTCCTTGTTTAATTTTATTAGTTAGAGTTCAGTTTTCTTTCAACTCAAAATTCTGCCCTTGACCTATATTGTTTAAGAGATAAACGATTACGATAAGAATGGTCATTTTTTCCTGGTTTATATTTAAGCATAAGTAACTTAATTGTTGTAAGTACGACACTGAACAATAGTACATTGGGTAATTGGATGTTTTGGGAACGATAAATTCGTCACTGGAAAGTTACGTACAATTACTAAAATAACTAACTTCGGAAAGGAAATCAGTATTTATAATAGCCAAATTTAAGTTTCGATTCGATAAATAAGGCTGTCGGCGGGTCAGTTTCAAAAACTATTTACCAAGTGGTAAATAGTGCTAAGAGTTGTAAGTCATTGGCGTAGTAGACTATTATTCAAAAAATTCTGAAGAAGAACGGAACGTGGTATACTTAATGAGTTATGTTACTTATGAAAAAAACAGATGTTGAATATAAATCTATTAATTAATTAAAAAAAAAGTCTGTGAGTCTATGATGTAACTTCATAGCTATTTGAATCCGTTTGAATTCATTTTTATCCGTAAGTCATAAATGACTGCTACTCAAGAATAGAACGTGGTATAGCTAAGGTAAGTTACTTATGATCAAACCAATGTAAAATCTAAATCAAATAACTTACGAAATAAACATTTATCGTCTATGACGTCACTGCACAGTTATTAAAATGTGTTTACTATGTTCCGTAAGCCATAAATTATAATAGAAAGAGGTATACTTAAGGTGTGTTACTTATGAACAAATAGATGTTCTATTAACTTATGAAATAAACATTTTTGGTCTATGACGTCATTGCATAGCTATTAAAATCAATGTATTTTTATCCGTAAGCCATAAATGAGTGTGCAGTTTTAAATACCGCGAACTGGGAGATAACCGGGGAGCAGCTTGTTTTAATTTTTCTTTGGGTGTTCGGTTCGTCTAGGACTGAGCAAGTTGTATCGCCGGTCTATTACGGCGCCCCCTAGCGCTGGTGGCTCCCCCTTCCGTAACAAGCGTGGAGATAGGAACGGCCTGGTACAGAAGGACGATTCGCCTCCCCCATTCGCCTACCCCCGACATTTTCTCAAAGACGTGGGTCTTTTGAAAACAGTGATTGAACCGTAAAATAAAAATAACTAAAAAGTGGTTTCTATTCGCGGGAGAGTTTTGGCAAATTTTAGGCATTCCGCGTGTAAAAACACGCGGTTCAAAATTGCCAAATCTTTCGCAATGGCTCTTAGTTATATCGTAAAATCTAATAGTTCAATGGTTAAATTTAACGATAAAAATCGATAAATATATCGTGGGCCTTGATCAATGATTACTGTACGAAATAATTTCAGATTTTTTTCTAGGTTGTCTGTTACGAAGGGCCTTATTTTGACGCTTATAAGACCGTAAAACTTCATTCCATTGTTTTAGCTTCGTATAATCAAATCAATCTGCTTTAATAACAATAGAAATATAGGCCATCGTTTTTGTAGAGATAGCTTCGAGATAGATTTTTGACTGATAATCGCGTCTCATTTTTTTTTTAGTACGAGTTGAAAATATGACTAAATTATAATTGCAAAACTACCACCACGATTCGAATTACGTAGTTAAAACTACCGGTACCCAAAAACTTACATCAACTGAAAATTAAAGAACTTCCCGTTAAAAATTTTCGTTTTTTCCTTATCCGAAATATCTAGCTAAATATTTAAAATTGGCATTACATTTTACTTTACATACTCGTTGCGGCAACGATAAATTACTAAAATCAAGCGTGACAACTAGGCATATATTATACATAGAAATTTTCAAAATAAAAATAAAAAAAATACCTGTAAATTTTGGCCAAGGCTTAGTAACGGTAATCCTTTAAGGTAAAAATGCGACGCGAAATCGTAGGGGAGAACGAGGTATCGAGATTAAATACGAATTACGTATCATAAACTAAAACACTGGCTAAGCATCTTATGGCGTAGTGAGTCGCTAACAACGAAAAATAAACCAGCGAATGCGTCACGAATCGAGCTGAACTTTTGAGGGAGAACTAAAAAATCGGCGCGTTCTACACAGCTGTGCTGAGAGATAGACCCAAATAACCGGTATGACCAAATTCACGCATCCTACCTCAAAAGCACGCTCCCAGACTACTCACCAGTGAGCTACAGTCTACAGACAGAGAGAGAACTACGAGCCGAGTCGGAGGGGATTTTTCGTTCGCATCCCCCTGCATCCCCGGGGGGAAGGACTCAAAAATGGTCGGGGGGGCTGGAACGGAGCCTGGGCAATGACGTCAGTGGGCCTTCAATAGGGGAAAGCTACGTTTGCTTTGGCTTCGCGGATGCAGCCCGCTCTAGCCCATCCTCCATCTCCATCTCTCTCTTTCACCCGGATCAGAATAATGCATCATCGAATTGTAAGCAAAGATTTTGCGGGATGCACAACGCGTTATGTTTCGATCGCCATATCAATTTTTGCGTTTTTGCCAAATCCTCTTAAACATTTTATTTTAGGTATTTTATAAAATATTTGATTTTCGTTTTAAAATGTGTACGTCGTATAATGTTCATAAACGCAAAATTTAACTATACTTCATGGTTTAAAATAATAAGTTTTAATAAAATAAGTTTATTTTAAACCATGAAGTATCTGTCTCTATAGTATATTACTTACTATTTACTATAATGTTCCTTTCAACCAATTAAGTTTTATTTTATGAACTATTCAAGTGCATTAACGTTAATCTCTTTTTTTTAAATGGGAAGTGTGAAAATATTAATGTTTTACATCGGAAAAATTTTTAATTATTAATTAAAAACTGTTCATCATTAATAAAAATGGTTGACATCCCAATTCACAAAAAATTTAAAAAACGTTTATTTTTATTTTTAAGAGAAGTTAAATAATTTATCCAAAAATACCCCTTAAAACCTAATATAATGTTCCATATTTAAGGTGACTTACTTAATTTAACATTTCTGTCGCCAAACTTAACAGAAGCTAGAGATAACTAAGGTTAATTACGAGTCCTAACGCGTGTTAGTAGCTCATTTCTTAATATTGAATAACACGCCTATAAATTCCTATAATTTCAATATGCTCCTATAATTTCCTATTTACTCAAAATTGTTCCTATAAATTCCTATTTTTTCGAAATTTTCTAGTTTTTCTATAGCTATATCCAGAAATTCCTATAATTTTAAAAATTATGTATTAGAAAACAGCCTTAACGTTTTGGAAAAAATTTCCTTCTAAATAGAGCTTAGCTCTGGCTTAGGTCCGGTGTTCCCGAAAACATCAACGGTTGGGCTCCCAGAGTTCCTATAAATTCCTATGTTTTCAAAATTGTTCGTATAAATTCCTATTTTTAGCTAAAATGTTCCTATAAATTCCTATTTTTAGCTAAAATGTTCCTATAAACTCCTATTTTTTGGCTAAAAATGTTCCTATAAATTCCTATTTTTTTTTCTAAAAATGTTCCTATAAATTCCTATTTTTTGTCTAAAAATGTTCCTATAAATTCCTATTATTCGGCTAAAAATGTTCCTATAAATTCCTATTTTTAGCTAAAATGTTCCTATAATTTCCAATTTTTTTTTTAAATTGTTCCTATAAATTCCTATTTTTGGCTAAAAATGTTCCTATAAATTTCCATTTTTTGGCTAAAAATGTTCCTATAAATTCCCATTTTTTGGCTAAAATGTTCCTATAAATTCCTATTATTCGGCTAAAAATTTTCCTATAAATTCCTATTTTTAGCTAAAATGTTCCTATAATTTCCTATTTTTTTTAAATTGTTCCTATAAATTCCTATTTTTTGGCTAAAAATGTTCCTATAAATTTCCATTTTTTGGCTAAAAATGTTCCTATAAATTCCTATTTTTAGCTAAAATGTTCCTATAATTTCCTATTTTTTTTTAAATTGTTCCTATAAATTCCTATTTTTGGCTAAAAATGTTCCTATAAATTTCCATTTTTTGGCTAAAAATGTTCCTATAAATTCCCATTTTTTGGCTAAAATGTTCCTATAAATTCCTATTATTCGGCTAAAAATTTTCCTATAAATTCCTATTTTTAGCTAAAATGTTCCTATAATTTCCTATTTTTTTTAAATTGTTCCTATAAATTCCTATTTTTTGGCTAAAAATGTTCCTATAAATTTCCATTTTTTGGCTAAAAATGTTCCTATAAATTCCCATTTTTTGGCTAAAATGTTCCTATAAATTCCTATTTTTAGCTAAAATGTTCCTATAATTTCCTATTTTTTTTAAATTGTTCCTATACATTCCTATTTTTTGGCTAAAAATGTTCCTATAAATTCCCATTTTTTGGCTAAAATGTTCCTATAAATTCCTATTTTTTTGGCTAAAAATGTTCCTATAAATTCCCATTTTCTGGCTAAAATGTTCCTATAAATGCCTATATTTTCTATGAAATTCCTATAATATTTTTAAAAAAATCGCTGGGAGCCCTGGTATTGTTTTATTTTGCGCGTCACTTCATTTTAAATATCGAGAAGGTATTTCCGAAGAGTCGTATTATTTGTCGGAGGAAGGTGAAACTCTAACGGGTACCCCAAAATAAATTCCATAAAAGTGATGAGTCGGAAAAATAAGGAAAAAATTCATCTCTCTCGCCGAGACTCACTGAAGCGCGGAACCTTCGACAAAAGAGCGCACTTTCATATCCAAAATGGGAATAGCTTTAAAAGTAAAAGTCATCGAGAAAATTCGTGTTTTTTTTCGCTTACGGAAACCTAAATCAATCTTTTAAATTAAACTTATCAATTTACGTAATAACCTGGTGATTCAAAAAAATGAACGTCGAGTTTTCCTGTTTTTGTTTGGTTTCTTCTATTTAGGATGTTTGGAGAAATTCGGGGCTTTCCAAACAATTATAGTATGGCCATAAGTAACGTTAGAAGTACAAGTATGACACTTCCTTTTGCAAGCCTAAACTCTTACGTTGGAGATAGCGGGAAATGAGAGATAATGACGCTAAAATAATTGTTTTTATAATGGTTTATTGTCATCATTTGTAATTAAATACGAAACGTAGAGCGAGCAAACTAAGTAGTTTTTTTTTTTTAGGTTTAACGTGGCTCCGAATCACCCTCATGTATAAAAAAAACCAATCAGCCCTAAAATTGGTTTATAGAATCGCTAGGAACCCTGTACGGCTGATAGTTCAAAATTATTAAAAAAAAAACAAAATAAAATAAGCACTGTATATAAAACCAACAAGGCTAATACCCAAGGCACCACCTTAGGCCTAAGTCATCAAGCGACTTTTAAAGCCATTAATTCAGGTGGCCGCGTTGCAATGCGTAGGAGGGTGGTGGCAAACCCGTTATACCACGCGAGCCAACAGCGCCCTACACTAACTATCAACGTTAACCTCAAAAAGTTGTTAAGAGAGGGGAAACCGAGGAACCTAGGCCTTTAGACGGGTTCGATCTGTGATCGAACCCGTCTCCTCTTGCTGCGGGGCGAAAGTGCTAACCACTCCGCCACCGCACTATATATCATTGGTTTCTTTTCTGAAAATAAAAAATTTTGCTAATAGACATACTTATTTTTATTATGTATAGACATACTTATTTTTATTATGTATAGACATACTTATTTTTATTATGTATAGACATACTTATTTTCATTATGTATAGACATACTTATTTTTATTATGTGACTTATGACATTACGTATGATTTAGAATATATATTTGATATTAGCGCCGAAAGGATTTCGAAATATATGAGGTTATGTTGAACACGCCGGCGGCTATATAGTAACATTTTCCCTATTATTATCCACTTTGTAAATGAAGAAAAATTTCCTCGAGTTTGGTATCTTTGGGAAAGTATTTTTTGGAGAGACTCGATCCTCTTGGCCCTTTTCGATAGTGTGGGAAACGCTGACTCTTTTCCAAAGGTCGTTCGGTTTGGGTGGATCGTGGTATTTGCCAAAAACGGCGAGACCTGGTTTCCGGGCGCGTGGGTGGGACGCGGTATCACCGAAAACAGATCTACTAAACGTCACTTGTTTCCACATTTTGGGATTACATTGGAACCTTTTTTCTATTGGCAATAGAGACTTGGCACTCCGTAGCTTTGGCCATGGCCGCCATTGTGGTCACATTTTTCTCCCCACGATAAAAACTATTGAAAAAAAAAACTGTGACGTACTACTGCCAAGTCCCTAAAGGTCTTTCTATAAAGTAACATGGGCCTTATTGTTTTGATGATGCTGCTGCGTCACGGGTGACGTATCAATGACGTTTTACTACGAAAAGCCCTAGACATAAGGGTAAATATAAACTGAACTGAACTTCTACGTATTTCGTGACGAATGAGCTACATAAAAACAAGTTCAGCAAGCGTAGCTTATTTTACGGAAAGGCCTATTTTTATTCCTCAGTGGTCTAAGTCGATAATTCAAAATAACGGTCAAAAAGGCCGCCGATCAGTTTAGTAAAATATTTTCGGCGACGTAATCGTCGGCCATTTTCGGTATGGAGATACACTGCCATGAAAAGCACAAAAGCATTAACGACCAAAACCAAAATATGGAGAAAACCCGCGAAATTCAAACTTTCTTTGGCTTAAGATACCCCAACTTACTTCTTTCAAGTTGATATAGTAGACTTGCATTTTTCAACTCGAATTATATTCTGATACTAATCAATTTAAAATGATTTTTACCGCGTATATGTTGGACTATTTATGTCTTAAAACGCGAAAAAATGCGTTTTGATTTGACTTTTAAAGAAACTAAACACATTAATGCGTTTTTGGTTTGAAAATAATGCAAAAACCTAAAATAATGCGTTTTGCAACAAGTCATTTCTCTAAGAACAAAAATTTTAAATTCGAAAATTAGTTCAAAATTGAATTTAACGTATAAAATAAGGTGAAATGAAACCAAAATCTGTAAATCGAAAATTTGGTCGTTTATGCTTTTGTGCTTTGCACGGCAGTACAGGCCGGAAGGCAGGCAAGGCTGACAGATTTCGATAGACCGAAAACGGCCAACTCTCTCAAATGTTTTCGTTTTCAAAACGAAAATTTTGCGGCGTAGCTATCGACTAAGACTATTGAAATGTATCACGTGATTTAAAGAAATTATTTATATAAAAACCTTATTTAAATCCGACATTTCTGATAAAATATTGCTTAAATCTAAATAAATCTAAAATAATACCGCTGTACGAATTGTTATTTACGCAATTAGCGCCAATTATCCTTAGCTTCTGTTAAACCTGGTGACAGAAATGTTAAATTCGCCCATTTTGTCAACTCGAGGGTGGAGGGTGCAAAACGTAAAATTGGTACATTTTGCGTTAGGGTTTCGGTCTGGAGGGTAGTGCAAAACGGCTCAAACGCTCCTTTAAAACACCCTAGCAACGCCACTGCTTTGAAGTATAAAATATATTCGAAAACTCCAGTTAAAGTTTCTTTTTATCTCGGCCAACAGCGTAAATACGAGATTGCATGATTAAAAAACAATTTATCTAGAGACCGAAACTGTTTTCTAACAAAAACCTTGTGGTTATTTAGTCCCGCCTAAAAATCCTCTTTCGAAATACGGTATTATTCAACGGCTGGCGTAAATAGTGAAACATTTTGGGAGCGCGAGGCGTGACACGAGGGTCAAACGAATTTTGCAGACACAAAGCGGAACTTCGTAGTCTTCGTTCATCGCCCGCCATTTTAGAAACCTTGCCCATAAAGTTCCCCGTTAAAAACTTCCGCGTATCATCGCGTGAAAAGAATACCCAACAGTTAAAAAAAAATGAGAAACGGGTGCGGTTGAAACCCCTTCTTACGGACGCGATCGTGGAACCGTGATGACTCCCCTTTTCCGGGTTTTATGAAGATGAGAATTCGCGTAGGCTACTTCAATGGTCAAACGAGAAACGACCTACACTCGGGAAACGCGTCTTCAACCACGCAACAAAGAACTTCGCGTCGAGCTCGTACGGACTGAAAGAGATTGAAATCAACAAGCGTTTAATAAATTATAATTGCTAAAAAGTTCGACATTGTTTAAAAGCACGCGTTAATACTGGGAATAGGAAAATGACGGGTAGTTTTAGTTCAATGTGGACAAACTTGGCGTCGCTGAAGTCGATTTCAGACGTAGTTTCGTTGAGAAGCTGGAGCGTTCCGGAGCGTTCCCGTTCAATGTTGACAAAATGGCGCCGTTGTTGTCGATTAAATGATTAGGCTTTTTTGATATTGGTTCTTTTAAGGTTTAAGTAATGGTAATTAACTATTGTGTAAAGTAAAAATAACCAGTAAGCCGCATATGGGTGAGGTTTTTTTTATCAAATTCACTGGAATCCATTTAATTTCTAAACTTAAAAAATTTAATGAACTAAACCTAACCTAGCTTTATCACACGTACTGTCGCCTAAGCCCTGGCTAAGGCTCTAGTAGTGATAGTTGAACAGAATTCTTGAGGCGCTTCAAAGCGGCTGTTGTACCTCAGTAAGCCTTCCGATTTAGGCCACGCCTACAGTGTCGAAATATCGGAAACAGTTAGAGCATGGTCATGATGGTCTTATACTTTTCAAAACGGAAACACCGTAAATATCTGCATAACGCCATTTGGACAATTGATGCAAAAGTAGGATTTTTTCCTCACTGATTGAAAATTCAAAAATGGGAAGATAAATTTTTAAAATTAATTCTCTGACTGAAGTATAATAATTTTTAATAAAAATAATGATAATAACAAGAATGTATTTATTTATTCTCAGGGAGAATGAATATGTCGAGATTATTTTTAGCGTTTCTCTAATTCCACCCGTTGTGCCCTCCGGTATGCTCCTCCGCTTTAATAAAATCAAATAATACTGCAATCTCATTGGTTCTTAAAAATTACGTTTTCCGACGCGATTAACGCTGCTGCGAGGACGCAAAAAATAAGACCGCCTCCTTTTTCTCCCCCCCCCCCTTAGCGTGAGGGGGTTAGGGCCTCAACGTGTCCGTCGATCGTCTCGACATATTCATTCTCCCTGAGAATAAATAAATACATTCTTGATAATAACAATAAATAAAAATAATAAATTATAATTCATAGACTTCATTTACGTCGACTGTATGTAAATGTACACACTAGAGTTTGAGAAGTATCGCTCTGAGGTTTTGGGCTATGGCCGCCATTTTGAGGGCAGTTTTTTATCTATAGGAAAATAACATGGGTGACGTCGACATACGTCACGCCGATATTACTCTATTTAATATTTACAGTTCTTAGTTACTTCTATGGGTTCTTGCTTTTATTGACAGTAGCCGCGTTAGCCTTTAGGGGCCCCAAATCCTACCAAAGGTAAACAATTTTTTTTTAAATAATATAATAACAATAATTTCTTAAAATTCTAACAGACCATTTCAGGTGGTAGAGAAATTGAAAGTTTGAGAATCAATCACCATCTTTTCTAGATAAAAATAAGGCCCAAAATACTTCAAAGGGCTCCGAAAATGAAAAATAGGGCCCCTCCTATACTTGGCCTACCGAACCCAAAAATCCTGGTTCCGCCACTGTTTATTGAGAAAAACAATGGATTAAGAACGGATGGTGGGAGTCGGCATTCTAAGTTTTGGGGACGTAGCATCGTGCCGTCTTATCGATTGAAGTATGAACTTTGACATTTCGAAATCCGGGAGAGAGCCCGGCGTGAACGAGGGGTGGGGTTTCACTTTCTTGGCTTTTTGAATTTTCAATTTAGTTTCGAAGCAACCTATCTTCATCCTTTACAACGACTAACTAGTTTTGTAAACAGTATTGCAAAATATTGCGTCTAGCCACTAATATTTGGCAAACTAACCAAGGCTTTCTTAGAACGTTATTACAGGTTTTCCCAGTAATGGGTGATAAATTGTTACGCGTACCTTAAACGGGGACTTTACCGTTCACTTTGATGATTAAGTTTGCACCCTTGATCGATTAAATCTAATTCAATCAAGATTAAGATTATTAAATGGATTAAATAACGATTAAATCGAGTTAATGATTAAGCCGATTAAATCACGATTAAGATGATTAAATCACGATTAAAAAATAAATATATTCCAAAATTATTCCGATTAAGTCGGTTAAATCGCGTTTAAAATATTAGATCGTGATTAAACAATAACTTGTGATTAAATCACGATTAAATCGAGTTAGTGATTAAGCCGATTAAATCACGATTAAAAAATAAATATATTCCAAAATTATTCCGATTACGTCGGTTAAATCGCGTTTAAAATATTAGATCGTGATTTAACAGAATAACTTGTGATTAAATCAAGATTAAAAAGAGGAAACCAAGATTGAAAAAGATTAAATCAAGATTAAAAAGATAAAATCAGGATTAAAAAGATTAAATCAAGATAAAAAGATTAAATCAAGATAAAAAAGATTAAATCAATATAAAAAAGATTAAATCAAGATAAAAAAGATTAAATCAAGATAAAAAAGATTAAATCATGATTAAACAGAATATCTTGTGATTAAATTAAGATTAAAAAGAGGAAACCAAGATTGAAAAGATTAAATCAAGATTGAAAGAGATTAAATCAAGATTGAAAGAGATTAAATCCAGATTGAAAGAGATTAAATCAAGATTGAAAGAGATTAAATCAGGATTAAAAATATTAAATCAAGATTAAAAAGATTTAATAATGATTAAATCAAGATTAAAAAGATTTAATAATGATTAAAAAGATTTAATAATGATTAAATCAAGATTAAAAATATTTAATAATGATTAAAAAGATTTAATAATGATTAAATCAAGATTAAAAAGGTTTAATAATGATTAAATCAAGATTAAAAAGATTTAATAATGATTAAATCAAGATTAAAAAGATTTAATAATGATTAAATCAAGATTAAAAAGATTTAATAATGATTAAATCAAGATTAAAAAGATTTAATAATGATTAAATCAAGATTAAAAAGATTTAATAATGATTAAATCAAGATTAAAAAGATTTAATAATGATTAAATCAAGATTAAAAAGATTTAATAATGATTAAATCAAGATTAAAAAGATTTAATAATGATTTAATCAAGATTAAAAAGATTTAATAATGATTAAATCAGATTAAATAGATTTAATAATGATTAAATCAAGATTAAAAAGATTAAAGCAAGATTAAATAGATTAAATCAAGATTAAAAAGATTAAATCAAGGGGGTGACAAGGTTCAAATTAGAGACTCAGTTTATGTCTATTTACTTTTGAAATTATCGCGTAGTTTTTGGAAACACGTTTCGTTGTAAACCAGGATAACTAGTAAATATTGTTAAAGTGGTTGTATAGTTTTCGGTTCGTATATTATTTGACTCGAAATGAGTGTGAATTTCGTAATAAGGTTAAGTTTTCTCCGACTGTACGACGTGATTAGTAATGCTACGTGAACATTTGGCACAATTGCCGTCAATTAAAGTTTTTTTGTGTAACCCATAGTCGCCTCTATGCTAAACAAGCGGGTCATGCGAGACCATATATTGGTTTTGCATTTTACCGAATATGGGTATATAATAAAAATCCTTTTTTTTTGTAAATAAAATCTAATAAATAATAATAGAAGTATATAATAAATATCTTAGACAGAAGTATCTAAATATAATGTTATTGAATATTTTTCAAATAAATTTTACGAAGGATGGAAAATATAGCTCATACTTAAGTACGCAGTGTAATTTTAAAAGTGGACGTCGTTAGGCACGGTCTATTTTGAGCCACGAACCGGTGTATGCTATCACGGTCTTGCGCCCAATGGAACCTCAAACCTGTGTAGACATGTTTATTTTAATGACTTGGAACAAGAACATATTTAGCTTAAGGAGAACGAATAAGTCTATCTTTCTTCTAGCATTTATTTATTTAAAAAAAAAGCAATATAAAAACTAGTATAAGCTAATTTGCTTTCTGACAAAACGATATAGTTAAGCCTAAGCAGTACTTATCCCTTCGTATTTTCTTAGTAATGTAAGTACGTTCTTACCTAAATAAATACTTATCACATGAAATATATTATTTGTTTCTGATGCTAAATTACAACTGTAGAGACAACTGCAATATAGAATATATATTTTCTATGAAACTGTGCTGTTGTTTGAATCTCTGTGCAACGGCTGTAACAATTTGAATTGTTATACAGAGAACTTTTGGCTTGAAACTAAATTCATATTAAATTTTTGGAGTATATATGAAACGTATACAGCATAAATAATTAGATAGGCATCATTGAATTTTATTTGTTCAGAGTGTTGCTATACTATTCGTAGCTTGCTCGTGTTCATTGGCATGGTGGGGCGTATAGGTCGGCCATGACATTAAAACGCTCATGACGGTCACGTGATTGTTTAGCAGGATCGTGTGGCGTTTTTCCTCGTGATCTGTGACGTAAAATTAATATCAATTACAAAAATGAAATATCAATAGTATTTCAACACACTGCTTTATCTATAGAAACAGTAAAGTAAAATAAACTCTAAAGGCTTCGCGCATCGTTTAAATTTTGGTCACAAGTATCATAGAGGAATTAATAAAAGAGATGAAAAGGGGAGGCGCAGTCGCTCCCCAGCCGTAAGGATCTCCACCCACAACAGGGAGAATGGGGGACGACATAAAAGGGGGGTACCCTGGTAAAAATTTGTCACGTGAACAAGAAATGTAAGCTTTCCGTGCCCTCTATTGTAGAAAATTTTGTTTGCAAAAAAAATACCTGTTAATCTGTGTACCACGTGTTCTATGGTTATTTCTTTGTGCTCTTTAGAATATCTAAAAGCAACGCGCGAAAACAAAGTTTTATCATTTATTTAAATTTTAATTATTTGCAATAAGGACCATAATTATCACGACGTAAGTATTAAGTTTAAAAAACCCTCAAAGGCGCAACGAAGAAACATCGATAAAGGTAAGCCTTGTCCTCTTAATTCTATTATTCTTCACACGTTTTCTTAACCCTCGTCACTTTCAAACTCAACCGTTTTTTTATTTTTTTAAAGCCTCTTTTCTTCATGGCCAGAGGGAGCCAGGTAGCTTGCTAACTTTATCACGTGACAAAATTTTACTAGGATAAAATCTCTCTCCGTCCACCCGTTTGGGGGAGTGTGGCATAAAAAGCCAAGCAGAGCTTGGACGGTTCTTTCATCTCCTCTATTTATTTCTCGATGCAAGTATCGCCGCCTACCGACCGAATTTTAAATTGAATATATGAAAGCTGTCTGCTCGTTCAAAATTCTCTCTGCGCAACAACTAAAAGCTTCAACCGAAAATTTAGAAAAACATTGAAATACAAAAGTCGTTTGCTATTTCTTCACATATTTAGTTGACGGATATTAGGGCAGATGGTGCTATATTTTCTAAGCTCGAAGCCTATTTATGGAATAAAATTGAAATGAGTACCTTCCCAGGCTCTTGGCAGATTAAAATGGGCACTAATTTCTAGCCAATCCACGGATGTGTGCACTGCATCGCCGTTGAACGTGCATTATTGCGCCTAACGACGTAAAATTTTAAATTTTGATTAGGTAAGGATAAAAGTGTCTTTATTTATGCTTTGGGAAATTGCCGGTGTTAGCCAGAAAGGTCCTCCCCTTAAAAGCAAATCAAATCTGCCGGGTGTCTAATAGGCCTTTCTGTAGCTAGGCTTGCTGAGCTTGTTTTTATGTAGCTCATTCGTCACGAAATATGTAGAAGTTCGGTTCAGTTGATGCTTAAAAACAGGGTTCCTCGTCGTAGGTACTCTTATGTCCGGGGCTTTTCCGAGGGGCTAACCACTCTTAAAAAGTCTGTACACCGGACTACGCTTAGATTAGCACTGCCAAAGGCAGGGACTTAAAAGATTACGCGTAATCCCATTAGTACAGTCAAAGGTACGGCTCTGTACACCGATTACGCTGAGTGATCAGCCCCTCGGGCTTTTCGTAGTAAAACCGATACGTCAACCATGACGCAATGTTACTTTTTAAGAGGCCTATTGGTTCTCTAAAACTGATGGCTTTCGACCATAGGTAAACGGTTTAATTTTAAACCGAGCATCGAGATAGAGCGCCAACAAGGCTAGAATAGGATGGACAATGCACTTATTTTCTGTTTATTTTGTTCTTTGGTGTTTGTATTAAAACGTAGGTAGATGGCGGTAGCGTTTCCTTTCAGTGGCTAAAAACCAATAAGACTGCTAGCCTTCTTCAGCGCTTCCTTAGTTTTGGAAGCTCTCACCAGGGGCGCGTCAAAATTCTAAGAAGGAATTCGCTAAAAAGCGTCAAAAGTAAATAGATGTTCTAATCTAAGCCTTTGACAATAAATATTATTTTTACACGATTTTTCGACAATATATGAAGGAAGAGAACATTTTATTTATAATTTATAAATTAACTTAACATTCGGTTTTCTCTGAAATTCATTTTCGTCCACAAAAATATCATAATGTTTATTTTTTTCAGCATCAAGTAAACTGATTAAAATGTTAGCTGCCATTTTTATTTTTAAAATCCCCCCTTTTTGACCAAGTGAGAATGCTTCGAAGGAATTCTCATTCTTCTCAAGAGAACTCGTTAGTAGAGATTACGTCACCTCCTGTGAGAAGGACCGTCAAAATTTTGAGAACGGAAGAATTTTTAGTATTTGGACGCGCCCCAGGTGACACTATTTCTACTTTTGAACTTCATTTCCACCAAAATATATACCCCCAAATTTTAATTCGCTAATAACATTCATTCCAAAAACACCGTTTGCTTTAGCATTTAAAAATAGTTTTTATTTATTGATTTTAATTTATTTTAATGAGATATGTAATTTCCCATAAGTATCATCATATGTAGCATAATCAACCATAAGTATGCCATAAAACCATTATCTTGTTCACGGGATATGACGTAAACTACGTCACTTCCAACTCCGTGACGAAATACGAGTCATCAACATTACTGATGGGAAACGGAAGTTAGTGAGAGCTTCTCGCGCGTGTCTGACCAATCTAAAGATGAGCTCGTGCCTGGCGATCACGTGATTTCGTTTCCATGGTAACATTTTTAATAGCGCGAGGATTATAAGAATGTTTTCATTTTTGGGTCCGCTTATTGTGTGTTCCGTGTAAAACAAGGCATCATTGAAATTTTTTATACAGAGGCATACCAGAGATCCTGGCAGTTATAGAGATGCGAAACTCCGTCGAAAACCTGACAAAAAAATGCAAGCATCAGCGCCGCCCTTCGGCCGGTAGGAAGCGCCCGTTTCAAGCCGAGAGACGCAAAAATTGTAAACAACGGTAACAATCCTAGGATCTCTGCGATTACTCCCCACGTACAGGCGTCGCTGCGATCGGCAAAAATTTGAAAAAAACTGGTTTGCTTAGGGTATAGGGAGTTTCGCATCTCTATAACTGCCAGGATCTCTGGTCATACAACCATCGCTACGCTCCCTTTGGTACACCATTGAAACCTAGATATATAGGTAGCGGCTAAAGCAGACGCTATTAGTTTTATCTCATCGTTATTGGTAAATTTGACTCTCTAAATAATGATACTTGGAATTCGTGGAAAATTTACTATACATGCAATGGGAATTTCGCTTCAAGACAAAATTACTCTGCGATAGACCATATTTTAAGGATTAAATATTATTATAAAATCAAAATATATGAAGGTCTGTATCCCACAATATTTTTTGCAAAAACGTTTTTTGAATGGGAACCTGCGTAAGTACATGTTTCAAGTGAATAACATTGGCAAAGATAGGCAGACGAATAGTCGTAAGAGATCTTATATACTTCTGGTAACGTTTTTTTTTAAATTGATCAAACTTTTTTATGTATCAATGGAGTGTACCATATTCCTAGCTTGTGCGTGGGTGTGGCCTGTGTGCATTGCCATGGTAACGTGTTTAAGTCAGCCAGGACAATAATACGCCAATGGTGGTCCCTTAATTATTTAGCAGGATCATGGGGTGTTTTGCATCGTGATCGGTGACGTGAAATATGTCGTGACGGCCGTTTCAAGGCGGGGCTTATCGCCGACATACGACTACGACGCTATGAGCAATCACCCAATACATAAAAATTAAGTTTTATAAGTGTAAATACAAAATTAAAAGCTTACTAGATTAAATTTAAATGAAGAAGGCATAATAAGTTATGACTTAAACAGGGTTGCCACAAAATTTTCAAGCTTAAATTCCCTGATCATTTTAAAGAGATTTTCCCTGACTTTTTAGGGCCAAAATTTTTATTTTATATTTTACATTTATCAGAAGTTACTAAATTTAAATGGACTTATATTTCAGTAAAAACTTAAAAGGCTATCGCAATGTCGAAAAAATTAGCCAAACTTTCAAGGAAATAAATGATAATCAGAGAATTTTTCATAGATCTATAGTAAAATAGGCGCTTAATTATGGCACGCCATCCTGGTCAAAATTAAGTTGAAATATAGGGTGATGTTTTGGAAATATAGGGTGATGGTTTGGAAATTATATGGTGATGGTTTGGAAATTATATGGTGATGGTTTGGAAATATAGTGATGTTTTGGAAATATAAGGTGATCTTTTGGAACTATAGGGTGATGGTTTGGAAATATAGTGATGTTTTGGAAATATAAGGTGATCTTTTGGAACTATAGGGTGATGGTTTGGAAATATAAGGCGATCCTTTTTGAATATATAGGGTTATCTTTAGGAAATATAGGGTGATCTTTTGGAAAAATAGACCCTCGTCCATTATAGACCTATCTTTTCTCGAAACACCAGGAGGGTCGCATTCCCCGATTTCATGATAAGTGAGCGGTAGCACTGCAAATAAAGCAAAAGCGAGAGATGGCAATCACCCTATATTTCCAAAAGATCACCTTATATTTCCAAAACATCACCTTATATTTCCAAAACATCACCTTATATTTCCAAAACATCACCTTATATTTCCAAAACATCACCCTATATTTCCAAAACATCACCCTATATTTCAACTTAATTTTGACCAAGATGGCGAGCCATACTTAATACCTTCAAAAAGTGTCAAGATAAAATTTAATTCGCTGAATGTTTACAAATTCTTAAACTTCGGACCTTTCAGACTTTTTAAGCCTATTTTTAAATTCCCAGACTTTTCAGGCCTATTTTTAAATTCCCTGACATGTGGCAACCCTGTTAAATAAGTAACAATATGAACTTGGAATAGACTAAATATAAAAAAATTTATGAAAATTATCTTGTGATTATATAATTTGATATTATACATTTGCATTTTTTGTTTATCACGTCATAATTAAATATTTAAGACGATTTGTACTGATCAATCTTTTCTGTCATTTCAGGTATGGCTTTAAACAGATCGGCAACCAGTCCTACATCAGCCACTTGAAAAATGGGAGCTTCCTCGTCTTTGTTTATGGCTACAATCGTTTTAGAATCTTTCATCCCGGCTAAATGTTGAATAGCCCCTGATATTCCCACAGCGATGTACAATTCCTTACGATAAATAAAATATTATTTAACTTTCTGCGTTGTTAATCTGATAATATATTAAACAACTCACGGGAGCTACAATTTTTCCAGTTTGTCCAACTTGCATATCATTAGGAACGAACCCAGCATCAACAGCGGCTCGAGAGGCACCGACGGCCGCTCCGATTTTGTCAGCCAGTTGATAGAGTAGTTTGAAATTATCTCCGCTTTTCAATCCACGTCCTCCGGAAACAACTTTCTTCGCGCTGCTTAAATCTGGTCTTTCGCTCTTGGTTAGTTCTTGACCAATCCATTTAGCCTTGTCAGTAGCAATTTCCGCAGCGGGTGCTAATAATTGGTAAGACATTTTATTACTTAGAATCAGAATACCGATTGTAGAGTAGAAATACCATTTTCGGAAGGAGCTGAGCTTGAGGAGACTCCACATGCTTCAAAGCAGGTACCTCTTATGGTTAATATTTTAATAGAATCTAAAGCTTTCAAGGTTTGAATAGCATTGCCTATACGCCAATATAGTCGGTTAAAAATACTCACAGTAAGATATTTGGTTTGTACGAAGAACATTACATACCAGCGTAAATTGTACGCACAAAAGTGTCAGGGCTTTTAATATCAATTACATCAGAAATTGGTGAAACGTCTAACTTAGCCGCCACTCGGGGCAATAAATTCTTAGAATATAAAAGGAATACTTTAAAAACTATCAGTTATAAGTGAAGCGTCAAACATTTTAAGTAATTAACATACTTTTCCAAAGGCATCAGCACCGGCTAGAATGTGACTGAAATTAAATTTTTTCTGAGTAGATAGTATGAGTGGTGTTAAGGTTTCCGGTAAAAATCCAGCAAAGGCCTCATTTTCCGCTACTAAAATTTTCTTAACACCATCCGCTTTACTTAGTTCTTCAATAACCTATACCATGGTTGTTCTTTTAAACAAAAGTTTGGTGATTGGAAAAGAGACATTAGAAATGGTCATACCGGGCCTAATTTGCTTCCAGCAATCAAACATGTAACTTCTCCTAGTTTTTTGGCTGCTGTAATTGTGTTTAGAGTTAAAGGCACAAGTTTCCCATTATGATGTTCCGCTATAACCAATGTACTGTTATAGCGACTCGCACTGGCGAAAACTGTCTGGGATACAACAAATAATAATGAAAAAATTTTAGTACCAAGAAGATCAAAAAGTTTAAAACCCCTAAATGGATCAGATAACTTAATCACCTTCTGGATTTCAATAAATTAAATTCAAGGAGAGATTGGTAAAAACCAAGGGTTAAATGTAGTATGGAAACAGTTGTAAACTAACCTTGAAAAGCTTTTTATGGTGTATTAAATTTCTAGTTGTTAGCATTATGAATCGTTTAATTTTGTTCTAACTCGAAAATAATTAATTTAAAATTTCAAAAAAAAATAACGATGCCCCAGGCTGAGGGTTTGAAAAAAAAATTATAGGGTCACCAGTCGAGGAGTTGGACTTTGTCACCGGTCGAGGAGTCGAGTATCTGAGCAAACCTTATTCTATCTCTATGTAGAAAACATTACCCCAAATAGACTATCGCCATCTATAGTTATATTTCTCTAAAAACAATTTCGACTATTTATTAGCCTGCAAATAGATGGCAACGCTGTGCCTAAAACGGATTTCGATTAGCACCGCTTAATTCAAAGTTAGTTTGCTCTAAAAATAACATTAAATGTGAAATTAAGTCTAATATGAGATAAACAGTCCAAAAGTGACATTACTGCCAAAAGTGTGTTTTTGAAATGTATATTGAACGCGAAGTAAAAGTTGGGAGTTCAGAAGTAGGAATAGTGTCGCCTGGTGATAACTTAAAGAACTAGAGAAGGAAGTACTAGAGAAAAGAAAACTAGCAGGCTTATTGATTTTTGGCCACTGAAAGGAAAGACTACCGCCATCTAGCTACGTTTTAATAAAAAACCCAAAGAACAAACCAAAAAGTGGGTGCATTGCCCATCCTAATCTAGCCTTCCACGAGCTGTATCTCGATAGAATCCTTCAGTAAATCTTTAGCATTGGAATGTTTTAAGGTATGTTATAAGCTTCACGGGCGATGCCTCATTTCTACCTTCATCATCTTGGTAACACCGTTAACGATCGATTTTTAAACACCAGACCATGGAGGAAGCACGTGACTGATACTGCGTTCAGTCAATAGGAGCGGACATCTCCATAGAAGATGAGGGGTTCAAAAATCAAGTGGCTCTGCCGAACGGCGGAGACACGAACTGAGTCTAAGCGGACGAATTTTCGTGAAAATTGTTTTTTCTCTCTAATGCTTTTCCAACGGGAATTTGTTTTCCTAACTGTGTTGCAATTCGGAGACTTTTTAATAATTTTAGTGTTTGTACTCAACTTTGAATTTTTATATGATTTTTAGTAAGTTTCCAGGTTTTATTTAAGACTACTTTCATAATTTTCCCTTAATTATTTCGCTCGTAATCTACTTTTAAAATCGACGAAAATTTTAAGGCGAGGAAATGAATTCCCCGCCTTTGGGACCTGTATTTGTGCTAGGCCTCGGTTTTAATGTTTGGAATTTAAAAATCATTGCGCAATACCGAGGCCTAGCACAAATACAGGTCCCAAAGGCGGGGAATTCATTTCCTCGCCTTAAAATTTTCGTCGATTTTAAAAGTAGATTACGAGCGAAATAATTAAGGGAAAATTATGAAAGTAGTCTTAAATAAAACCTGGAAACTTACTAAAAATCATATGAAAAATTCAAAGTTGAGTACAAACACTAAAATTATTAAAAAGTTTCCGAATTGCAACACAGTTAGGAAAACAAATTCCCGTTGGAAAAGCATTAGAGAGAAAAAACAATTTTCACGAAAATTCGTCCGCTTAGACTCAGTTGGTGTCTCCGCCGTTCGGCAGAGCCACTTGATTTTTGAACCCCTCCTCTTCTATGGAGATGTCCGCTCCTATTGACTGAACGCAGTATCAGTCACGTGCTTCCTCCATGACCAGACGTTTTAACCGATGGCGCCCAAATTTAAATTTTTACTAGGTTGGATCACGCTATACAAGTAACAGAACACACAATACACCAGACCAGGAAACTATAATTGTAAACACTTCTAATATGTCTATGGAATAGTATGGTGTTCCTGATGATTGACTCGAATAAAATGAATGAAAATAATTAAACAAAATTTATTTAACTTTTATAACTTACTTACAAAATAAATAAATATTTTTAGTAAATAAGTATTTCCAATTATGGTTATCTTTACTTAATGTAAGTCATCCGAAAGCTTTCGTAATCTAACCTCCTAAAGTTGAAACACCTTGCTATTGGCTTCGATCCCGGTAGCCTAGTGCCATCTGCTTTATTACTTGCCAACTAACTAACAAGTAGGTACACTCTGCAGAAATAGCAGAAATTTGTATTTAAATGTACGGACAGAGTTTGAATGTGCAGACATATACATTCAATTTAAAACTCGGTCGGTAGGCGGCGATACTTCTGTCCAAAATATAAAATAATATTTTAATAATAATAATAATAATAATAATAATAATAATAATTTTAGTTCAATGTAGACAAACTTGGCATCGCTGAAGTCGATTTCCGGCGTAGTTTCGTATAGAAGCTGGAACGCATTGAGTTGAGAATAATATAGAGCCCCAGATCGGATTTTCTCCATAGGCTTTAAGCTTACCATTAGTGGCAACGGGACTCAAAATGATCATTCACCTTCTACAATGCATTCTGATCTCGCGCCAGACTGCGCGCGCATGCAAGTCCATGCGACATTAAGGCTCTGTCAAAGGCTGTTTAATATTGTCACCAGAAGGCGCCAGGCGTACTTTGACAAAGTTCCTTGATTTTCAGTCCCGTTGCCACTAATGCTAAGCTTAAAGCTAGGAGGATGCAGTATTATATTCCTAGCTTAAAGCCTATGGAGAAAATCCGGTCTGGGGCTCTATATTATTCTCAACCACGGCCAACTTCGATCGCGAGTAACGCGCTTTAGCGGCCCTGTCAATCTCCTCGCATCTTATGTTAATTTGCGTGTGTGAATAATCCCGCTAGGGTGCTACGTACGACCAAAAACCTACTATCGCCAAAGGCGGGGAATACAAGCGAAATCGCGGGAAAATGTTTTTTTCTTCGGTTTTCCACTTTCCTTTTTAGGAAAAACAAGGTTTAGTAAGTTAAACCAAGAATGTATTTATTTATACTCGGGGAGAATGAATATGTCGAGACTATCGACGGACACCCCGTCACGCTGAGGAGGGGGTGGAAAAAGGAGGCGGTCTTAATTTTTGCGTCCTCGCAGCAGCGTTAATCGCGTCGAAAAACGTAATTTTTAAGAACCAATGAGATTGCAGTATTATTTGATTTTATTAAAGCGGAGGAGCATACCGGGGGCCCCAACGGCTGGAAATTGGAATTGGAGAAACGCTAAAAATAATCTCGACATATTCATTCTCCCTGAGTATAAATAAATACACTCTTGGTTAAACTATCTTTTCTCAATATATTTACGTATAATTCATAATTTAAAAAAATATTACCTTAAAAAAATTAAATGAAAAAGAGACGCGTTTTTTTACGTGAAGGCGGTAGAGGTGTTTAGAGCGTTTTGATGTGTAAATACTTAATGTATCTCTTAAACTTTATAAATCTTTATTAATAATATCATAAGTGGCATAATTACCCTAAGTGTGTCAATAAGATAAATTTTTCAATGATACCTTGTTTAACGGAAGTGACGTAAATGACGTCACTTTTTCCAGTGACGCAATTTACGTAATGTGTTCGCGAAGCGGCGTCTGTGGCGGGAGCATTACAAAGACCATATATGGTAGTAGAACGGAATTCACGAGTCCTACGTTTCTTTGGCATGTGTAGAACAAGCTCTCATTGTAGATTTTCTATGGGAAAGGCTCCTATTGGCACACTTAGGGTAATGATGACACTTATGATAATATATATAAGAAAATCAAACTCACGGGTTTATAACCGTTCCTAAGTTGTATTTTCCGTATATCTAATTAGTTTTAAGATTAAGAATCTTAAAACTAATTAGATATCTTAATTTATTAATTAATTTTTTAGCGACTTGCACCAATATACTTATTTTTAAAAGGAGAATTTTATAGTGCACAAGAAAAAAGGCGAAATGGCGCCGTTGTTGTCGATTAAATGATTAGGCTTTTTTTGCAATTGGTTCTTTTAAGGTTTAAGTAATGGTAATTAACTATTGTGTAAAGTAAAAATAACCAGTAAGCCGCATATGGCTGAGGTTTTTTTTAATCAAATTCACTGGAATCCATTTAATTTCAAAACTTAAAAAATTTAATGAACTAAGCCTAACCTACCTTTATCACACGTACTGTCGCTTAAGCCCCAACTATAGTTGAACATAATTCTAGAGGCGCTTCAAAGCGGCTGATGTACCTCAGTAAGCCTTCCGATTTAGGTCACGCCTACAGTGTCAAAATATCGGGAACAGTGAGTCCCCTTAAATTCTTGGTCCATGCTGCCAAAAGTAAGGACTGAACAGCTTCGTCGCAGTTCAAGGTAACAGAAGATAGCTTAGATCATAAGTCTATAATATTTTCCTTAAGTTTGTCACTTACTGAGAGCTAGTAATGAAGTGACGTCATCACCAGAAGACAATCTCCCCCTAGCGTGGCGCTGTCAAAGGCTACGTGTGACGCGCTAGCAAGCGGACGCAAAACGGTGACGAAGCCCGTAATGCAGTCTGTCTTGTGAATAGCTCTCAGTAAAACTTTCGCGTGTGAAGAATAGAAAGTGTCACACTTATGTTACAATATTATACACTTATGCTTAAACTATATCATTTCCTAGCTATCAATTTGCCATATTGGGTGGTTTGCTGCCTCGAGTCAAGCTAGGCAAAGATGTCAATACTTATAAATAACAAAAGTGACATAATCACTAAAAGTGTAAACGTTCCTATACTTTCCAATGCTAAAGATTTAATGAATGATGCTATCGAGATAGACCACATTGAAGACTATGTTAGCATGGACGATGCGCACCCTTTCTGGTCTGTTCTTTCGTGTTATGTATTAAAACGTTGATAGATGGCGGTAGCGTTTCCGTCGAGTAGCAAAATTTAAAACGCTTGTTAGCCTTATCCAGTGTTTCCTTAGTTCTCGAAGTCCTCACCAGGTTCGAAATCTACAGCAAAGGACAGTTTACTAGTCCTTACTTACGGCACTGGCAGCTTTGGTTATGGCCCTCATTTTAGTAGGCAGTTTTCACTCTTATGGGAAAAAGCATGGGTGACGTCATGTGACATGGCAATGGTATTACTCTATATATATTTATTTGATAAAATCTATTTAAAGGGGAACGGCCAAACTTTTCCAAATATCGCCTTATTTGCATATCAAAAGATCAACAAGACATTCAATATAATTACAAGTACCTTTTTAGGTCTTGAAAAAATAGTTTTTGGCTCAAAAAGGTGAAACGCAAAATAACGACCAGTATTTGGGTTTGAATTTTAGCCGCCATCTTAAGGTTATCGCCAGCGCGCAGCGCCAGCACGATCTTAGTGAGCGATTTGCGAACTATCCTAACTTTTGAAATAACGCCATTTAGGCTTAGGTCTCCTATAACTGAAACGGGCCACGCGTGCAAAATAAAAATAAAACAAATCTTTCGCGTCTTCAGCAGCGCGCGCTTTTATATTGTTTTTCAATTTTAATCAAGCAAGGAGTGTCTCGCCGATTTCTCACCAGGCGTCGCAGCGGACGCGCGATTTTCAATTTCTCGAAATTTCTTTATTTTATTAAAAATTAACCGCTTCATATTTTTTGATGCGGTTTTCGAAATTAATTTTAGTTTTTAACGGACTATAGGGCTATCTATCTGGTTAAAGCTGGACCGTTCCTCTTTAATAATTCAGAAACACTTGGTATTAGAGTTGAAAATTTCAAAGGTATATTTTTGTTTAAGAAAACCTACGCAATCCATGTTTCGTTCAGCATAGAGCCCCCTAGTGTCTAAAATATGCCCAAATAGAAATATACAAATGGCAAGGACGATAATATACTATTCTGCTCAGTCGCGAGTTCAAGTCGTAGCTAGGCGAGAGTGTCAGTGTCGAAAAAGGGTTCTGTCAGAAAGTTAGCATTAAAACAATAGCAAGTGTCATACTTATTGTGAATAAATATATTACTTATGTTATAAATAACATAAACGTATATACCAGCGGGGATGTAGGGATCAAGATGAGTAGCGGGAAAAACTAATATAATTGTAATTTAGTCGGTTCAAAATTTACGAGTCAAATATAAAAAACATAATTTAATAAGCGAGGGTCAATAATATCTGACACACGCGCAGTTTGACGAAAAAGTAGATGAGGATGGTTCTTTGACGTCATACCTCAGCGTGACCTATGTGACCTATGACGTCCACTTAGGCTCCCCTTTGTACCATCCTAATAGTTATGATTAAAGACGATAAATGGCGGTGCGGTTATTGAAACTCGGCCATTGTTTAAATATCATAAGATTTACGGGACTGACCTTAAAGGCAATGGCTTAAATGTTACAGAAATTTTGGATTAAATTATACATGAATTTTACTAAAATTATTCATTTTTAAATATTGTAAATAATCACCTTAAAGGGAGCATAAAGTTAAATTTTTATGGTGGAACACGAATCTCTTATTTCTGTGACCAGGTTTAACAGAGGCTAGGATTAATTGGCGCTAGTTACGTTCGTAGTGCGTATTAGTCAGATGATTTTTTTATTTTGTTTTTACTCCCTTTAATAGAGTATAAAAAATTCCAGAATAGGGACTTTGCGGCATGACGTAGATAATACGTCACCCATGCGTTTTCCAATTGGTAAAAAGCATACCAGCGTGACGTCATGCTGCCACATCCCTATTGCAAAAAAAAAAACAAAAAAAATGTCTAAAAAAAGTATACACACTCCTGTTTAAAAGCGATTTCTCAATTAGAATTTCTATCTATAATAATAATAATAATAATAATAATAATAATAATCAGCTAGGCTAATACCCAAGGCACCACCTTAGGCCTAAGTCATCAAGCGACTTTTGAAGCCATTAATTCAGGTGGCCGGGTTACAATGCGTAGGAGGGTGGTGGCAAGCCCTGCATGCCACGCGTTCGAGCCAACAGCTCCCTACACTAACTATTATTAAGATTACCAACGATTATAGCCCATAGTAGCTTACGTAGAGCTGTAAGTTTAATGCCGTTTTAAACTGTGGTCAAAGGGATCGATAAGAAACGCGGGCAATGTTTTTCTAGACCGGAAAAACGTCTGACTCGATTCTCTTTCTAAAACTGGGGGGATGTCCAGTATATTTCGTATTGGTCATTGCCGTGACCTATATCCATCGTTCCATTTACTCGGATTACTGACTGCGAAGGGAGTTTCTCGGTTCGATCCAAATTCGGCCGAGAATTTCCTTCCGGTGGCCGGAGATGAGCGACTGCGAAGGAACTTCCGGTGTCGAGCTACTCATTTCACCGCCCTTTTCCTGATGGCTAGACCAAATTCGCAACAGAAATCGTCTCGCTAGAAGGAAATGGGTTAAGAGATGACGCGAAATTTGAGAAACAAGTCGATGTCAGAGGCCAAGGGTTAGTTAAAAGTTCTAAAATTCGAGAAGTGGATGTCAGTGGACAAGGGTTAATCAAAAGAGGCGAAATTTGAGAAACAAGTCGATGTCAGTGGCCAAGGGTTAATTAAAAGACGCGAAATTTGATAAACAAGTCGATTCCAGTGGCTAAGGGCTAGTTAAAAGTCGCGAAATTCGGGAAACAAGTCGATGTCAGAGGCCAATTGTTGGTTATAAGTTCTGAAATTCGAGAAAGGGATAAACAAGTGGATGTCAGTGGACAAGGGTTAATTAAAAGACGCGAAATTTGAGAAACAAGTCGATGTCAGTGGCCAAGGGTTAATAAAAATTCTGAAATTCGAGAAAGGGATACACAAGTGAATGTCAATGGCCAAGGGTTAATTAAAAGACGCGAAATACGGGAAACAACTCGATTCCAGTGACCAAGGATTAGTTAAAATCTGAAAATTTGATAAACTATAGTCATTGCCAGAGGCTAAGAGTTGGTTAAAAGTCGTTAAATTCGGTAAGCAAGTCGATGTCAGAGACCAAGGGTTAGTTAAAAGTCGCGAACGTACTCGTTCGTACAGAGACAGACCAAGATTATCAATAGTGAATAGACATCAGAGGGAAAGGTCGACTTTGGGACACGCGCCAGGACCAATTGGTTCAACGCAATCTGTCCACCCCCGGATCACCGCGATGGTAGAGTAGGCTCGTTGGAAAACGCGTCGTTCTGTGGGGTTGAGCGATTATGATTCAACACATAACACGACCGACCCTCTCCTTTGGCCTGATAGCTCATCGGCGGATTTCGCGAAGCGATGGAGTGGAAGCTGTTTGCAGGGATGGGTCCCCCCATTTGACCATAGACGACGGTAATCGGCCATGCGAAAAGAATCCAGTTTTATTGAAAACGAAAATAATTGGTGATGGCTCGCTCGACCGAGGCTGCGCGCGAAGGGGATCTCGCGCCAACGGAAGAGTTAATATTGACGTTGTTTATGGCCGATGCCATTGAGTTCTCCCATTCCCATTTTCCTATTAAAACCGGAACGCTACGGCCAACTTTGGAAAATCCGTCTGCTAAGTCGTTATAGATGGATGTCATTTAGGTCGCTATTACTATAAGTCTATTATTATGTTCCATAAGTGTATCAGTTAGTCGAAATAGCCATAGGCTTCGAGCTTGGGAAACATATAGCGCCATCTGTCTTAATTCCCGACAACTAGCGGATGAATTTTCAATTTGAATGTTTCTAGGCTGAAACGTACAGAGATAATTAAAATCTTTCACACATTCAATTTAAAACACGACGGGTAGGCGGCGATACTTTTGACCAAAAATTCAATCCCAGGTTCCTACGCTGGTGGAATTAACGCGCCAAAACGATAAGCACCTCTAGGGAGGAAAATAGACACTTTAAAAAACAACTTACAATCAGGGTTATTCAACTTTTGGGGGGTTAGATTACGCCGGTATGTGTTCTATAATAAGTAAGACCCCATAACTGGGAGTTTGTGTTCATTGGTCAACAGGGCCTTTTATGGCAGATTTATAGAAGCTCGTGAAAAATTAAGTAAAAAATGGTGGGATCGATTAATTATGAAAATAATATAATAAAATCTATTTACTTTTATAACTTAAAAATTAATATTTTCAGTAAATAGTTATTTAAAATTATGGATTTCTTTAATCGCTAGCTAGATGGCACCCGCGTGCAATAACGATAAATAACACATATGTTAAGATAGAAAACTAACACACTTATGTGAAACATAATGGAAGATGTAAATCTAACACACATATTCGAAATATAATGGATATAGGGAACAGACACACTTATGTGAAACATAATGAAACAGAGAACTGAGACACTTATGTGAAACAAAATGAAACAGAGAACTGGGACACTTATGTGAAACATAATGAAACGGAGAACTGAGACACTTATGTGAAACAAAATGAAACGGAGAACTGAGACATTTATGTGAAACAAAATTGAATATATAAAACTGACACTTATGTGAAACAATGGAATATATAGAACTGATACTTATGTGAAACATAATGGAATATATGGAACTGACACTTATGTGAAACATAAGGGAATATATAGAACTGAGACACTTATGTGAAACATAATGGAATATTTAGAACTGACACAGTTATGTGAAACATAGTGGAATATATAGAACTTACACTTATGTGAAGTTATCAACTTACGCTATTACAATATACTTGGAGCTGACTAAATGACGGAAAGCTTACATAGTTTTGACTTAAAAATGGTAAATATAAAACAAACTAAAAATAAATAACTTTTAAAAACGTCGCGAAATACTTAAAATGAGCAAACTACGACGGAGTCTAAATTGATTTCTAAATCATTTCTGATTTATTCATAAATACTTTCCTCGGCTTGTTGCGCGCCAAAAAAAGCAGGCTCTAGACACGTGTTCCCATAAAAACCAATACGTCTCAATTCGCCGAGCACGACATGTCGGCCCCTCTGCTGGCTTGTCCCGCCGATGGTTCCGCGTTATTTGACTCGAGGCCAGTTCTTCCGCCCGCGAAGATCCCCCAAAAAAATCTTTTCTGTTTTTTGACGAGTGGGACATTTATAACGCCCCGAAAAATATTTTTCACACTCGACTCGAGGAGAAGAATCGCGAAGGGTGGCGCTGGTGGGATGGCTGGGTGGCTCGCCGGGCTAAAAAGCGCTCCAAATTGAGAGGAGGGATCGAAATAAATGAGGAGGAACAAAACAGCCATCATCGGAGCGGGAGGACACGCCACGATGGATGTCTTTGGCGACATTTCCCGGCCATCTGCCGCCATCGAAGCCCAAGTACCAGGCCATCTTTATTCTTTTCACCCGTTTGGATAAAGTAGTATCAAAAGTAAATACTGGGAAAAGTCAACCAGTCGTCGACGATTTTGGAGGTTACGGATACTAACGATAGAGTAGTATCAAAAGTAAAATACTGGGAATAGTCAAGAGTCTTCAACGATTTTGGAGGTTAAGGACACTAACGATAGAGTAGTATCAAAAGTAAATACTGGGAAATAGTCATACAGTCATCGACGATTTTGGAGGTTACGGACACTAACGATAGAGTAGTATCAAAAGTAAATACTGGGAAATAGTCAATCAGTCATCGATGATTTTGGAGGTTACGGACACTAACGATAGAGTAGTATCAAAAGTAAATACTGGGAAATAGTCAATCAGTCTTCAATGATTTTGGAGGTTACGGACACTAACGATAGAGTAGTATCAAAAGTAAATACTGGGAAAAGTCAACCAGTCGTCGACGATTTTGGAGGTTACGGATACTAACGATAGAGTAGTATCAAAAGTAAATACTGGGAAAAGTCAACCAGTCATCGACGATTTTGGAGGTTACGGATACTAACGATAGAGTAGTATCAAAAGTAAATACTGGGCAAAGTCAAGCAGTCTTCGATGATTTTGGAGGTTACGAACACTAACGATAGAGTAGTATCAAAAGTAAATACTGGGAAAAGTCAACCAGTCATCGACGATTTTGGAGGTTACGGATACTAACGATAGAGTAGTATCAAAAGTAAATACTGGGCAAAGTCAAGCAGTCTTCGATGATTTTGGAGGTTACGAACACTAACGATAGAGTAGTATCAAAAGTAAATACTGGGAAAAGTCAACCAGTCATCGACGATTTTGGAGGTTACGGATACTAACGATAGAGTAGTATCAAAAGTAAATACTGGGAAAAGTCAATCAGTCTTCGATGATTTTGGAGGTTACGGATACTAACGATAGAGTAGTATCAAAAGTAAATACTGGGAATAGTCAAGCAGTCTTCGATGATTTTGGAGGTTACGGACACTAACGATAGAGTAGTATCAAAAGTAAATACTGGGAAATAGTCAATCAGTCTTCAATGATTTTGGAGGTTACGGACACTAACGATAGAGTAGTATCAAAAGTAAATACTGGGAAAAGTCAATCAGTCTTCGATGATTTTGGAGGTTACGGATACTAACGATAGAGTAGTATCAAAAGTAAATACTGGGAATAGTCAAGCAGTCTTCGATGATTTTGGAGGTTACGGACACTAACGATAGAGTAGTATAAAAAGTAAATACTGGGAATAGTCAACCAGTCTTCAACTATTTTGGAGGTTAAGGACGCTAACGATAGAGTAATAAATAAAAAGTAAATACTGGGAAATAGGCACACAGTCATCGATGATTTTTCAGGTTACGGATACTAACGATAGAGTAGTATCAAAAGTCAATACTGGGAAAAGTCAAGCAGTCATCGATGATTTTGGAGGTTACGGATACTAACGATAGAGTAGTATCAAAAGTCAATACGGGGAAAAGTCAAGCAGTCTTCAATGATTTTGGAGGTTACGGATACTAACGATAGAGTAGTATCAAAAGTAAATACTGGGAAATAGGCACACAGTCATTGACGATTTTGGAGGTTACGGATACTAATGACAGATAAGTATCAAAAGTAAATACTGGGAAAAGTCTAGCAGTCATCGATGATTTTGGAGGTTGCGGATACTAAGTAGTAGTATCAAAAGCAAATATGTTAAAATAAAAGTCACCCAGTCATGGGTTCACTGTTTGGTTGTATCTACAATTATTGTGCTGATTTTGGAATTTGACATATCAGGACTTATTCTAAAAAATTCAAGATTTAATAGTTAATTAGTAAGATAGTTTTACGAATGTCTGACCCTTCATATATTCAAAATTCGCATAAAATCCGGCCACTCAAAGAGCCAAAATAAAATGGCTCAAAATTGTTCCCTTTTCTCTTCTCCTGTATGACAATGCCCAATTATCCAAATACCGAAATTATAATTTTAATTAGAAACAAATATTTTGATAATTGAAATGAATATCAACGTGAAACACTGTAAAATGTATTTTTGAAACATTTGCAAGTTTAGTTTTACTTTATAAAAGCCTCAAAAAGAAGCGAACTATATTTTACAGCAGCAGATTATAAAGTTTTGTTAATAATCCTTGTACAAGTATCCCATTAACTACATAAATCGGTATACAAATGTCCCATTAAGGACATAAATCGGTGTACAATTGTTCCAATATGGACATAAATCGTTGTACAAGTGTCCCATTAAGGACATAAATCGGTGTATAAGTGTCCCATTATGAACACATATCGGTGTACAAGTGTCCAGCTAACAACATAAATCAGTGTACAAGTGTCCCGTTAACAACATAAATTGGTGTACAAGTGTCCCATTAACGACATAAATTGGTGTATAAGTGTCCCATTATGAACATAAATAGGTGTACAATTGTCCCATTAAGGACATAAATCGGTGTATAAGTGTCCCATTATGAACATAAATAGGTGTACAAGTGTCCCATTAAGGACATAAATCGGTGTATAAGTGTCCCATTATGAACATAAATCGGTGTACAAGTGTCCAACTAACAACATAAATCGGTGTACAAACCAACTTTTAGGGGAAAATATAATTTTATTTTTAGTTTCTACCTGTAAAAGTACGCAGCGATTGTCAGTGAGAGAGGTGATCAGAGGGAGGGAGAGCTTTAAATTTACAACACCAAAGACAGCCTTCCGGATTTCCATATAAAATAGCTTAAAACTATAAATCGACCCCCTCTTTAAATAACATAAAACTATGATTAAACAAGGAGAACTTCGATGACACGTTCCTATTTTAGAAGTCCTCAAATACAGAACGTGCATGACGATTCAACTAGAATAACAAAGCGCGCGTTGTCCAACGTGAATAATTCATACGACAAGGAACCCGCGCGCGCCTAATCAAAAAGCAAACAATATCGTAAGTACAGCGACTGGTACCGTTGGCTGGTCCGAGTCCCCAGAGGGTCCGGCGTGCGGACGCGTAACCATACCATTAGCATCTATCTCTACGGACGCGCACGCGTAATTGTATCTTTCATATTTCGCGAAACTTCTAAATAAAGCCTAGTTCAAATCCCAAAAGTAAAATTAAGCTCTCGAATTCCGCGGTTGATTTCGTGTCACCACGAAGCTCGCTTTTCGAATTAGTTTGTCCGAGCGTGGCTGGCACGGTTTTCATTCGCGGGATATAGCGTGTGGTTCTAATTTACCCCGAAAGCCGCAATGTTGACGCTAAAGACTTTCCGGTTTTTAATCATTTGTCGCGTTGTCAGTGTTATTGTGGAAATGACCGTATCGACATCTCTGCCATAATTCTTTTGAGGTAATTGCGAATACCTTTAGAGTAAATTGTTCCATGTAGAAAATAAAACAGAAGCTACGTTTGTAATTTCTAAAACTTTCGCCGCGGCAATGGCCAATTCCATTTTGGTAAATAAACAATTTTAAAATATTTTATTCCAATGAAGAATGGGCGAAAAGAAAAAAATCCGGTTCCTTTAAATTTTTACGTTGACATATAAGAGGTATTTAAATACAGCAGCTAATTTGCTAGTACTTATTTTTGATCACATATAAGTATTTTCGTGTAATTGATATTTACTTATTTATTAAAATAAACGAATAAATTATCTTTGAAATATACATTGCTATATGTTTTTAGTATATCGCGAAGTTATTGTCTTTTTGGGTCCTAAAATATAAAAAATTTCGATATTTATCGTTTTGAATTTAAAAGCTTTGACTCTAATTTGTATTTGGTCTAAATTTGGCCTACTGACGCCTGTAGAAGTGTTCAAGTAGCAATACACGAATGTCCAGCGTGAAACTAGCTTTCAGGGACTACGAAATAACTACGGGACTGTTTAAACACAAAATGAACCATGGAGAGAAATTCAATCTAGCTAAACAAACAATTGGGGTACTGGGTAGATAAGGTCAAACCGGACACTCAATATTTACTCAGTTCAATCAGGCCCCTCCCGCGCCAAATCTCGACTTCCGCCGTCCATTCAATTACAATTTATTGAACGTGTGCCCAGTTCGACTGTCCGACCCAATCGATGGAATCATAGCTTCGCTTTTGAGCCAAAGTCACCATTTTGACCAAATCCCGGAAAATTAGGTTAGATAGGCCATGTATAGGAGGGGTGGGCCCTATTTTTATGTTCTGGGCGTTTAGAAGGATATTGGATTGGGGGGCTCAGTTAAAATTTCCTAAAGCTAGATTCATATACTCAGTTTAAATTTCTACGTTAATTTTAATAAATTTCTTTAGAATTTTAAGGAATTTAAAAATTAAACTCCAAAACGATTTGGCTTACTTGTAATTTTATGGGCCCTCTTTGTAGGATTTGGGGGCCCTATAAAATTTCCAAGTAGGCCATAGTGTACCTTTCACCCTGGAGAAGCAACTGAATCTCTAGCGAAACTTAATACGAATTAATCCCACAAAATTAAACATTTACATCTCGACTCTGCTTAGATATTAGATAGTTCTGGAATTCCTCTCAAGCACAGCCCGGACGATTTCATTCCGAAGATAATTGGGAATAGTGGAAACCCGGTCGTCTTCATTGATCTGGCTTTTAACGTGGATCCGGAGGGCGAGAATGGAATGTATTGTGTAAAGGGGGGTTGGATAAAGGTCCGAGGGGGGGGGGGTATCACTTAATATTCATTTACGAGATTGACTGGGTGGGAGGAGGGGACGGGAGACGTCTCAATCAGTAGAGTGCTGCTCTCGACATACATCGACGATCAGCGCGCCGCACTTTTTTAATGTCCTCCGTAACGAGGCGCGACCGGCTCCGAAGAGAGAGAGAGAGAGAGAGAGAGAGAGAGAGAGAGAGAGAGAGAGAGAGAGAGAGAGAGAGAGTTGTTGGATGGATGGCGAAGCCGTTGGACTCGCCGGACTCATCCTCCCCGCTAAAGATCCCGAATCGAGGCTAAAAGGGATGAAGAGATCGGGGTGACGATGGCCGCGGACGACTCTCGAATTAGAGGGAAAGCCGGCCAAGATTGATGCCCCCTGGATTCCCCGAAGGGGCCCCGGGCCCCCTTTCGCTCGAATTAAGATATCTTCCGGCCCTCCCCTCTTCCGCGGCCATCTAAGCGGAACAATCACGAAATGGGCCGGCGAATAAAGGGCCATAACGGGCCGTTGGACATTTATTGTTCTAGAAGACAAGACCGAACGAATCTCCCCGAGCGCCCCCGAAAAATCGCTGACGGTACAGTTCTGTCCGGCGAGCCATTTACCGACTGCGTGGAATCCATTCTTGACGTTGGCGTTTCTGTGGTATTAACCTTTTGCTGTTTATGGCCGTGGGATAGCGACGCTTCTACGTTTAGGAAAGGCACTGAAAACGAATTGGTACAGAAAACATCTTAAAATATTGGCGAGACTATAGCTCCGAACTATAGTTTTGCGCAGTAGGTGGTTTGCTTTCGCCTGTTCTGATATTTCAAAATAGTGTAAGAAGAGTAACCTTATGACGTCATTGTTTTTCCAAAATGGTTGCAGGTGGTTATTTTAGCCGATAAATTTTAGATAAACGAACTAACAGGCGCTGGGTGAAAACTCGGAACAACTTCTTCTTACTTAATTTTGCTATAGTTTAAAGGGATTTTCACCCGAGTTCTTTGGTTTCCCCTTTCCATAAATATTTTTTGAGGTTAAGGGTAATAGTAAGTGGCTCGCGTGGCATGAAGGGCTTGCCATCACCCTCCTAAGCAATTTAACCAGGCCATCTGAATCAAAGGCAATAAAAGTCATTAGATTACTTAGGCCTAAGGTTGTGCCTTGGGTATTAAGCCTAGCTTATTACTATTATTACCATAAGTAACATAATCACAATTAGGAAAAATTATCACCGAACTGACTTTCAGAGCTTCTGCGCAATCTAGGTGCCATTCTCAGAACAGAGCCCCCTAGTGTCTAAATATACCTAAGGCGAAATATACTACTACCAAGGACAAAATCATACTACTCAGTTCGAGTGCGAGTCCAATGCCAAGGACGATATCGTACTACTCAGTTCGAGTGCGAGTACAATGCCAAGGACGAAATCGTACTACCCAGTTCGAGTGCGAGTACAATGCCAAGGACGAAATCGTACTACCCAGTTCGAGTGCGAGTCTAATGCCAAGGATGAAATCGCACTACCCAGTTCGAGTGCGAGTACAATGCCAAGGACGAAATCGTACTACCCAGCTCGAGTGCGAGTCCAATGCCGGGAAACAGGACCGCCGTGCCCGCATATGGAGGCCCGCCGCCCCACAGCAGGCTACCCAATCCGCCGAGGCGGCCAGCTTGCCTGGACCCTCTCCGATAGCCTGAACCGAAGTTCAGTATCCAGCCCAAACATGACCGAAGTCGGAGGTGGAGATAGGACCATTTGATCAGAGCTAACATCTCCCAGTGCGCCACCGCCCTTATGGGTTACAAAAGCTGGACCCCGACTCCCCGGTAAAGCCACCAGTTATTGCACACTCTAACCCATTTAGGGCCGAGTAGAATGCCAAGGACGAAATCGTACTACCCAGTTCAAGTGCGAGTACAATGCCAAGGACGAAATCGTACTACCCAGTTCGAGTGCGAGTCCAATGCCAAGGACCCTGTGAAACCGAGAAAATCCCATGCTTTTTTAATTGAAGATTTTATTGTTTTAAGTGATCAAAAACATTTTCGGTTGCTATAGCAAAACGAATGGGTAGTGCAATGTCTCCTTTTGGGAAATTTCATATCTCATATAGGTCTACATTACGCCCGACTTTGAACAAAATCGGCAATAAACACCTCGGGTACTCTCCTTGTCAGTTCGAGTGCGAGTCCAATGCCACAGATGAAATCGTACTACTCAGTTCGAGTGCGAGTCCAATGCCAAGGATGAAATCGTACTACTCAGTTCAAGTGCGAGTCCAATGCCACGGACGATATCGTACTACTCAGTTAGAGTGCGAGTCCAATGCCAAGGACGAAATCGTACTACTCAGTTCGAGTGCGAGTCCAATGCTAAGGATGAAATCGTATTACTCAGTTCGAGTGCGAGTCCAATGCCAAGGATGAAATTACACTACTCAGTTCGAGTGCGAGTCCAATGCCAAGGATGAAATCGTACTACTCAGTTCGAGTGCGAGTCCAATGCCACGGACGAAATCGTACTACTCAGTTCGAGTGCGAGTCCAATGCCAAGGATGAAATCGTACTACTCAGTTCGAGTGCGAGTCCAATGCCAAGGATGAAATCGTACTACTCAGTTCGAGTGCGAGTCCAATGCCACGGACGATATCGTACTACTCAGTTCGAGTGCGAGTCCAATGCCACGGACGATATCGTACTACTCAGTTCGAGTGCGAGTCCAATGCCACGGACGAAATCGTACTACTCAGTTCGAGTGCGAGTCCAATGCCACGGACGAAATCGTACTACTCAGTTCGAGTGCGAGTCCAATGCCACGGACGATATCGTACTACTCAGTTCGAGTGCGAGTCCAATGCCACGGACGAAATCGTACTACTCAGTTCGAGTGCGAGTCCAATGCCACGGACGAAATCATACTACTCAGTTCGAGTGCGAGTCCAATGCCACGGACGAAATCATACTACTCAGTTCGAGTGCGAGTCCAATGCCACGGACGATATCGTACTACTCAGTTCGAGTGCGAGTCCAATGCCACGGATGAAATCGTACTACTCAGTTCGAGTGCGAGTCCAATGCCACGGACGAAATCGTACTACTCAGTTCGAGTGCGAGTCCAATGCCACGGACGAAATCGTACTACTCAGTTCGAGTGCGAGTCCAATGCCACGGACGATATCGTACTACTCAGTTCGAGTGCGAGTCCAATGCCACGGATGAAATCGTACTACTCAGTTCGAGTGCGAGTCCAATGCCACGGACGAAATCGTACTACTCAGTTCGAGTGCGAGTCCAATGCCAAGGATGAAATCGTACTACTCAGTTCGAGTGCGAGTCCAATGCCACGGATGAAATCGTACTACTCAGTTCGAGTGCGAGTCCAATGCCACGGACGATATCGTACTACTCAGCTCGAGTGCGAGTCCAATGCCACGGACGAAATCGTACTACTCAGTTCGAGTGCGAGTCCAATGCCAAGGACGAAATCGTACTACTCAGTTCGAGTGCGAGTGCAAGTCGCAGCTTACCGATAATGTCAGTGTCATACTCATCGTAATTATGTCGCTTATGTTATTACTATTATGAAGTGTTGAAATTCTACAAATTAAGTAACGTGATATCTACCTTGATGAAGAATGTATCAATTGTTCAAATAATAATTGGAACTATTTTAATCGTGGTGTATGGATACAGACAGGAAGCAGACAAGGTGCTGTGTATCTTGTAAGTAGCCTGAATTCCTTGTCCATGAATAAAGGTGAAAATCAAACTTTGATACATTGTATCCTTTAAAGTTCAATTTTAATACCGATGTTTATACAATGTCGGTTAAACGCGTCTTTGTTAACCGACACCAACCGCCGACATTCTGAAAGGATAATATCCTCTCCCCCATTTTCCGTAATATGTTTTCGTTTTCACGTTACATTCTTTAGCTCGGCTTACAAGCTAAAGAAAAATAACCATTTTCACTAAATCGCGTGATACCCGTCACTATCATCAGATTCCATGTTTTGATGTCCTAGTTAAAAATGTTATACCTCACCGTCGAGGGAAAGCTGTAAATGATTTTTCTCGTTGATTTCTAATTTTTTTAAACCTTGGTTTTAAAATTTGGTGGTTGATTTACGCCCAGATTTGGATACATTTTAAAATTGATTTGAAGATTTCTAAAAACTTTTTACCCTTGAGTGATTTAAGAGAGTTCCCTTCTCATTTTGAGTGAAAGTGAGCGCTAAAATATATTTAAAAAAAGTGTAAATCGAAAACGAGATAAGCACCAATTTCATCTCTCAAATAAGACCGAAAAGAGAAGGAGCTTCAATTTCTTTTCTCAAAAAAGGAGAAAAGGAGAGAAGCTCCAATTTAAATTCTAAAAAAACGAGCTAAACGAGAGGAGCAAAAAGAGAGGAGCAAAAAGAGAGGAGCGTCAATTAAATCTCTCAGAAAATGACAAAAAGAGAGGAGCTTTTATTTCGTCTCTCAAAAAAAGGAGTGAAAAGAGAGGAGCGTCATTTTCATCTCTCAAAAACGGAGAAAAAGGGAGGAGCGTCATTTTCGACTCTCAAAAACGGAGAAAAAGAGAGGAGCGTCATTTTCATCTCTCAAAAACGGAGAAAAAGGGAGGAGCGTCATTTTCGACTCTCAAAAACGGAGAAAAAGGGAGGAGCGTCATTTTCGACTCTCAAAAACGGAGAAAAAGAGAGGAGCGTCATTTTCATCTCTCAAAAACGGAGAAAAAGAGAGGAGCGTCATTTTCATCTCTCAAAAACGGAGAAAAAGGGAGGAGCGTCATTTTCGACTCTCAAAAACGGAGAAAAAGGGAGGAGCGTCATTTTCATCTCTCAAAAACGGAGAAAAAGGGAGGAGCGTCATTTTCGACTCTCAAAAACGGAGAAAAAGAGAGGAGCGTCATTTTCATCTCTCAAAAACGGAGAAAAAGGGAGGAGCGTCATTTTCGACTCTCAAAAACGGAGAAAAAGAGAGGAGCGTCATTTTCATCTCTCAAAAACGGAGAAAAAGGGAGGAGCGTCATTTTCGACTCTCAAAAACGGAGAAAAAGAGAGGAGCGTCATTTTCATCTCTCAAAAACGGAGAAAAAGGGAGGAGCGTCATTTTCGACTCTCAAAAACGGAGAAAAAGGGAGGAGCGTCATTTTCATCTCTCAAAAACGGAGAAAAAGGGAGGAGCGTCATTTTCGACTCTCAAAAACGGAGAAAAAGAGAGGAGCGTCATTTTCATCTCTCAAAAACGGAGAAAAAGGGAGGAGCGTCATTTTCGACTCTCAAAAACGGAGAAAAAGGGAGGAGCGTCATTTTCATCTCTCAAAAACGGAGAAAAAGGGAGGAGCGTCATTTTCGACTCTCAAAAACGGAGAAAAAGGGAGGAGCGTCATTTTCATCTCTCAAAAACGGAGAAAAAGGGAGGAGCGTCATTTTCGACTCTCAAAAACGGAGAAAAAGAGAGGAGCGTCATTTTCATCTCTCAAAAACGGAGAAAAAGGGAGGAGCGTCATTTTCGACTCTCAAAAACGGAGAAAAAGAGAGGAGCGTCATTTTCATCTCTCAAAAACGGAGAAAAAGGGAGGAGCGTCATTTTCGACTCTCAAAAAAAGAAGCAAAGAGAGAGGAGCTTTAATTTCGTCTCTCAAAAAAGAAGCAAAGAGAGAGGAGCGTCAAGTTCGTATCTAAAAGAAATGGAGAAAAGACAAGATCGCCAATTTAGTCTATCAACCAAAAGAAACAAAAGAGAGGAGCGTCATTTTCATCTCTCAAAAACAGAGAAAAATTGAGGAGCGTCATTTTCGTCTCTCAAAAAAAGGAGAAAAAGAGAGGAGCGCCAATTTCGTTTCTCAATAACGAAAGAAGAGAAAAGAGAGGAGCACCAAGTCTGTTTCTCAAAAAAGGAGCGAAACAAGAGGAGCGCCAATTTCGTTTCTCAATAATGAAAGAGGAGTAAAGAGAGGAGCACCAAGTCTGTTTCTCAAAAAAGAAGCGAAACAAGAGGAGCGCCAATTTCGTCTCTCAAACAAAAGCGCGAAATATCTGTCGAGCGTGAGCGGATATCACGCGAACGGTACGCGGCAGGAGCGGTTCTTTATCCGCGGCTTAAACGTTTCGAAGAGCCATTTCGGGCATCTCAATTAGTAGCATCTCCAACTTCTTAGTCAGTATCACAAACCCATTTCGAACGTCTTGACAAATTTGCGAAGGCGGGAGTTTCTCAGCAGATAATAAATTACGCTGACAATGTTGACTTAATAGTGCGTCGGGTTATCTTCGCTATTTTCCAGCATTCCTTATAAAGTTACGGCTTCGAATAAAATTTTCGCAGACGGAGAACAGCGCGACACCCTCCAATAACAACTGGCACCCCAAAAACCGTCGTCTCTCCCCGATGGCTGACGTAGTTTATCGTAAATTATCCCTTGGAAACTGGCAGCGTCAAATAGTTTGTTTAATAAGTGCTACGGAATGATTTAGTACACCGCCGATCAAAAATATACGCATTCTTAAAAAGGCTAGGCCAAAGAAAAAATACTTTCCACGCGAAACTATATAGGCCTGTTTTGTTTATCGTTTCCTTAAGATAGCGCCAAACTCGACGTCAAAAAGCTAAAACCTAGCATCTCCCGAAGGGCTGACAAAATTCAGTCCTATGTCTTAAAATAAAGGACCCGCGAGAATTCGCGACCTAGAAGCTATCGCTACGCCCTCTTTTGGCACTTGGCAGAGAATTAGCGTAATTATTTTTTTACGGTATTGCAGGGTTATGGTTATACATTTTATTAACGTTTTACCGAGGGTTCCGACATTCGTACAAATCCCGAACACCCTAAAGAAAAATTAATTTTGTAATCTTGAAATCTAGGCGAAAATCAGTTCCAAAATCTCGAAATCAGCCTAAAAAAAACCAGAAATCAGTTTCTGATTTCTGAAATAACACTGAAATTCAATGCATCGGCGGTCACCTCGAATGAGACATCTGGTGTTTAATATTTGAGTGTAAATCTTTCCAATATTGGACACAGGGGCGCTACAATCGGCGCTGCTCTAAAATAATCTAGATTCGTGTCTGGTATTTTATTCGTCACAGGTATAATTCGAGATACGTGGTATTTCCCTTAAAACGGGAGAATTTCGCGGCAGAAGCTTCGAAGCTGAAAGTTTTATCTTCTGTTATTTTTTTAACGGGGTGAAAAGGTTACGTTTATATTTCTTCGACTGAGAGAGAAAAAACGAACGTTTATAATAGTTGGCCCTAATCATTTTTTACGAGCCTCTTATCCAGATACGAGTCCATTCGATCCTAGTTTTATTGGCTGCTGGGACGAGAAGAAACATGAAACTAGCGATTTTATTCCTGAGAAATCTCGCGGTACGTTACTGACATCAGAAACTGCCCTTTTCAAGTTGATACGCGATGAAATATTATCATCTATTGTTTTGAGACTATTCCCCCGTTTATTATCAAGGAATTTATACAAAGTGAACGGAATGTAACAAGGTGGGCAAGCTACGTTATACTTTGAAAATAAAAGTTGCGATTTTAAAATGGAAAATTATTCACATATAGTAACTGTTAGAAGTTAGGGATCGTCCTGTATTGCTCAGTGCCGTATTTCCGCCTAGGCCAACCTAGGCCGTGGCCTAGAGGCCCATCCTTTTAAGAGGCCCTCCAGTGACCGTAATTACTGTATTCGAAGGCATAAATCTATAATTTCAATCGTAATTTATATTGGAGAAATTCTTAGGTAGAAGATTTTGTTTTAAAATTAGCAAAATTTCTGCCTGGCAGTTTACGGACGCAGCCTTAAATCGAAATGTTGCATAATTATCGCGTATTTAGTCGACGATTGTTAAGAGCTTTTATTTAGTAATATCACCGTAGAACTCAGACTACGCTGAATCAGGGAAATTCAGGCACAGCCTAGTTCCAGGGATAAGAGTAAATGCAGCGCGTGAAAAGGGGGCCCAGACTCCTTATCTGCCTATGGGCCCAGAATCTATAAGTCCTGGCCTGGTATTGGTTGTGCAAAAGGTGTGTTGACCTACCCTCTGAACGCTGACAAACTAAGTAAAACTGTCCAAAGCTTTCGTAGGTACTTAAAGAATTTCAATTCAATTTAAATTAAAATTTTTTTTATTCAATTTAATATATAAATGTGTGAGGGGTAAGAAAATAAAATATGCCCCGTATCAATCAACGCGATTGAAGTCCATGCCTGTGACGTTTTTCTTTCCCCCTCTCGTAGGGGGGGGGGGGTGATTTGACCACGATGCCAGGTGCTGGTCTCAACTTAGCCATTTTCCCTAAAAATAACTAAATACATTATTATTATTATTAATATTAATTTATTGATGTCTTAATATATACAATTTTTTCTATTTATATCAAACATCGTCCCAGTTCCACATAAGCAATATTGCTTGCGCGTGGGTTGGATAATCTGACACTATACACATGCTATACAAAAAAAACATAAATTAATTAGACAATATCTCTGTAAGACACAAATGTATATAAATAAAATTCTAACATTTTAAATACATTTTCCATACCAATATCAATTAATCATTGTACAATTTTAGTTTTGAATGTATTTAATGAGTTACACAATTTTATATCTGGTTTAGTTTGTTATATATTTTCGGGCTTAAGTATGTAACATGTCTTTGCTTAGAACAAGACGGCACCCACTGTAAATGGAATTAAATAACTCTATTTTAATAATCAAGCGACTGTTTTTCGTCTGCTCGTTGAACTTATTATCAAATAATTAATTAAACATTCTAAAATTTAAAAAACCCAGAAAAAATTAGTTCGATTTTTTTAAAGTAGATGTCGCTGTACTTTATATTAAGAATGCAAAACTTGGCTTCCCGCTTTTTAAACAAGGTTTCCTATCGAAATATTACGACTTGAAATAGACGTGTAGTCTATGTTGTTGCGTATCAAAAAATTTAAGAAACTGACACGAAAATGACGTCTTTCAGACAGAGCCAAAAAAATTTCAAAGTAAAAAAAAATATGAAAGAAAATGGGCTGACTGAACACCTGCGAATGGTATTTTCTCGAACTGAACTTCTCACGAGAATGCATCGAACGGCAAAAAAATAGAACGTTCGCGAATGGGGATAAATAAAAAAGTAGAAATCTCGCGTTCACTGGGAGCTGTCAAAAACGAACGAATGGAGCCCGTCCCTGTCCGCTCACTTTTGGCCTTTTCTCAGGTGCATTTCCCCCCGGACAAGGAAAAAACATCGCTGCTCTTTTCCAGTGATGGGCACCGCTCCTCTCACCATGAGCGCTTTTGCTATTAAGAGCGAAATTTAGCGGAAAAATGTTTTTAAGTTTTGTAATAAATGTTTTGTAGGAGAGTGCGAAATGAAAATGAGATGAGCGCCAATTTCAGCAAGGACAAAAATAGAGGAGCGCCATTTTCATCTCTCAAAACGGAGAAAAAGAGATGAGCGATTATTTTACCGCTCAAAAAAGAGCGAAAAGAGAGGAGCGCCTAATTTAGAGAGGATCGCCTATTTTACCTCTCAAAAAAGAGTGAAAAGAGAGGAGCGATTATTTTAACACTCAAAAATAGCGAAAAGATATTAGCGCCTAATTTTGAGAGGAGCGCTTATTTTACCGCTTAAAAAAGAGTGAAAAGAGAGGAGCGCTTATTTTACCGCTCAAAAATAGCGAAAAGAGAGGAGCTCTAATTTAACCGCTAAAAAATAGCGAAGGAAGAGGAGTGCTTAATTTACCGCCCAAACAATAGCGAAAAGAGAGGAGCGCTTATTTTACCGCTCAAAAATAGCGAAAGAAGAGGAGTGCTTAATTTACCGCCCAAAAATAGCGAAATCAGAGGAGCTCTTATTTTACCGGCCAAAAAAGAGAGAAAAGAGAGGAGCGCTGATTTTACCACTCAAAAATGCTAGCGGTGAGTGAGTTGAGCGGCTCTTTGACGAAAATGCCCAACACTGCTCTTTTCATATTTCGCGAAAGGGAAAGAACAGTTTAAAGACTGAAGAAATCAAATACATAAATACGTCTAAATTCGAATCGAGTCCATTTTAATAGCTTATCTTTTTCTAACGAATGGAGGTGGATGCCCCCGCCTCTGTCAAAATGAGAAATACGGCTAATCCAATGAAGATTTGCCCTTCGCAACGTTTAAAGAAAGCTCGTATTTTTAGCGGCAAAGGCGGCGAACCAGCTCAAAATTGACGTGTGAGAATTCCGATTTTCTGATGAGGAACGAATGAAGAGAAAATCGACGGCTTCGTTTTACTCGTGGCGCCATCTCGTAACGGAACGCGTTATATTATAGTTAATTCGTGTCACCGGATAATCAAGCGCTACGTTACTTAAATGCGAGGGGCAGGTCACTTCCAATTTGGGTGCGTCTTATTCATAGTAAAATGATTAAATCAGGGTAATCACGATTAAAAAATCTAATCACGATTAAAAAATCTAATCACGATTAAAAAATCTAATCACGATTAAAAAATCTAATCAAGATTTAAACGAGATTTAATCATTCTAGTCATTATCTTTTTAATCATGATTTAATCATTTTAATTAGATTTATTCATTTTAATAACGATTTCATTATTTTAATAACGATTTCATTATTTTAATCACAATTTCATTATTTTAATCACGATTTCATTATTTTAATCACGATTTCATTATTTTAATCACGATTTCATTATTTTAATCACGATTTCATTATTTTAATCTCGATTTCATTATTTTAATCACGATTTCATTATTTTAATCACGATTTCATTATTTTAATCACGATTTCATTATTTTAATCACGATTTCATTATTTTAATCACGATTTCATTATTTTAATCACGATTTCATTATTTTAATCACGATTTCATTATTTTAATCACGATTTCATTATTTTAATCACGATTTCATTATTTTAATCACGATTTCATTATTTTAATCACTATTTCATTATTTTAATCACGATTTCATTATTTTAATCACGATTTAATCAATGTAATCGGTTGAATCGAGATTTTATAAATAAAATCAAAACTCAAGTTTATTAATTACTAATATTGATTCTCGTTCTAATTTCTAATCGCGATTTAATCATACTAATCACGATTTAATCGTTTCCATCAGGATTTAATCATTTTAATCAGATTTAATCATTTAATCATGGTTAAATCAGATTTAAACATTCTAGTCATGATTAAACGTGATTTAATCAACATAATCGTGCTTAAATTTATTTTATTCAAAATAGTCACGATTAAATCGGATTTAATCTTTCGAGGGGTGCGTCGTTAGTCAAGGAAGTGACCTGCCCCTCGCTTCAATGTGTCGCGTTCGTTCCACCCTTCACCATATGGCACTACCGATCGTACAAAAGATAAACTAAATTTTTTGCGGGAAACCTATGAAAATGAAAATATGCTCTAAATATTTTAATAGTAATAACATAAGCCAAACATAAGGTCCCCATAAGCAAATGTCTAGGCCAAATTTTTGAAGATCACATACCCCTTATCAAGAGGTAGTTATTCAAAATCTGCACCCCCTAGTGGCTACGTCCTCAATGATTCATAACTGAAATAAATTTCGCGAAATGCATTATGAATGCGCACAAGCCGTGCGCGAACGTTTTTACACACAATCCTAAGGATTTGTGTGTATTAGTCTCACGTACAGTGTAGCCGTTGCCGATGCCGATGCCGCCGATGGCGCCGTGTCGCGCATAACTCTTCAACGGTTAAGGCTAGAAGAGTCAATGATATCTCGTTCCAGTGTGCATATCTCGCCATTGATAGCCTTTCATAAATTTTAGAAATCGAAGGAGCAAGAAGTTGGGCATTTGCCCAATTTACTGTTTTCGGTAGTTTCGCTTTGTGTGGTTTATATTTTGGTAAAAATTAAGTCCGGATACGTTAAAAAAATATTATTAGATAGGTAAGGATTAAGTGGAACTACAACTTCGGTTATATCAGTAAATATTAAATTTAAGTATAGTTTTCGGGTCTAATTTACGGGACCCCAATTTTCGTGGTTTTATATTTTCGACTAAAAATCTACATACAGTTCCTTAATTTAAGTCCGATTTTCACGAAAGTTATATTTTTGAATAGCTGTGGTTTACATATAACCTAGAATGACCTTAATTTTAATTCTAAGTAAGGTTTTTCGGGCAGCGTATACGTTCCCCCCGCAATTTCCAACATTGTAAATCCGCGTGTTGATAGAGGTCTACGCGCCCGTTTCCCTCTGGCGTTTTTCAAGGCCGTTCAGAGTGGGCCGCGCTTTCAACGTATGACCAGAAGTAACAATTAAGTATGACACTGATCGACCTAGTCTTCGTCGTATGACCAGAAGTAATAAGTGTGACACTCAACGTAACAAATAAGTGTGATCAGGAGTAACAAATAAGTGTGATCAGGAGTAACAAATAAGTGTGACCAGAAGTAACAAATAAGTGTGATCAGAAGTAACAAATAAGTGTGAAACTGATCGAACTAGTCTTTGTCGTATAACCAGAAGAAATGAGTGTGACACTCAACGGCTGACTAGTAGTAACAAATAAGTGTGATCAGAAGTAAAAAATAAGAGTGACACTGATCGAAGGAATCTTCGATGCTTTCAAAGTATGACTAGAAGTAACAAATAAGTGTAAATATGCATATATGTGTGACCGTAGATATATTTTGGTTGGGATACCGGCGTTGCATGTTGCTGTGAATAGCTCAAACAAACTTAACATATTAGAAGGATTGTGTGTATTCTGACCGTCGTACGTCTTGCTAAACTTAGAACCAAGCGCGGGAAATCTCCGCCGCGAGCCTATAGCATCGTAGCCAAGGCTTATTGGCAATTTTATCGCTTTAAGACTTAAAATTAACACTTATCTTTGAAAAATGATTCGTCAGAACATAAAACTGGCTTTTAGAAATAAGAGTTGAGTTTCTGAAGGTATTTATTTTTCAAATTTGAGATTTAGACGCGTTTTAGTGACATTTATCAACCCGAGTGCCGAGCGTGGCTGCTCTACCAAGTAAGATAATATTTTAGATGCAGAAATTTTTTAAAAAGAAGGTACGTTCTTCTTCTTCTCTCCAGGACGACGCCGTTACCATGAGCCCCTATGGTAGACCTTTGCTTATGGGGACCTTATGATAATGATAGGCTTATGGTAATAATAATAATCAGCTAGGCTAATTACCCAAGGCACCACTATGGGCCCAAGTAAGCTAGCAACTTTTATTGCAATTTTTTTAAGGTGGTGGGAAGCCCTTAGTGCCACCTAGGAGCAACAAACACAAGGAGAACGCAGCTAGCCTTTAAACACGCTAACGCAGTGTTGTGTACAAATTTCATTGGACGAACCTTAACGCTGAACGTTTTACGGAAAGGGGGAAGACAATTTCCGAATTTTCCCCTTCCGACGAAATACTCTACCTTGATTGGCTCGTGCAAATTATTCCCCGCTTCCGCTAAACTAGAATATCGAATAGGTGCTTAAATAAAACATCTTCCCAGAAATTGGCAAGAAGTAATATTTCCGACAGCCAGGACTCATAAGTTATTATTTATAAAGTGCTTGTTAAAATATTATAAAGCTGGAAACTTTCTCGAACGTAACAACTTTTTTTTGCTAAGCCGTAACATGCCAAAAAAGTTACCTGGTTAAAAGAAAACACTTGTTGCATACCGTACTGCAAAAGTAATATGTTTAGTTCTAAAGGAATGAGTTTTCATCTTTTTCCAAAAGATAATTTTATACGAAATGAATTAACTCTGCCTCCATGAGAAGCTTCAAAATTGCCCGGTATTATAAAAATATTACATATAATTTTAATTATTTATACCATAAGAGGATGATAATAATAACAATATTATCTTCTTATACTTAGTTTTAGTAACATTATATATTTTACCTTAAAATATATTATCGAAAATTAACATTAGTTAATGTAGGCAAAAACACGTCTCCTATTGGCTTAAATATGACTTTTTGGCTAGCCATTTTAACCGTTTAACCGACCTACCGGAAATAGCTCCTTCCCAGATGAATTTGGAGAGGGGAGTAGAAACCGAGTATCTTTTATGGAAGCGTCCATTGGGTACGTACAGTTTCTACGAACGGCACACGTGTATTTTGCGTGTTGCGCGACTTGTTTGGGAACAGAGCGGCGGCGTTCTCAGCGCGTTAAGTGGTTTATATCGGTCCGTCTCGTATTTATTTAGGAGGGCGCCTGGGCTAAACGCATTCCAACTGCCGCGGAGGCAAATCGATTGACCGACAGTCAATGTCGCTCCAAACATTTCTTTTACACACTTATTTTTCATACTATAATTTATAGATTGTTTAGAAGAACTTTTACAGATTCGTTCGTTTTCGTTGTGGGATTTTTTAAAGCAATTTTATACGTGGCAATATTTCATAATTACAATAATTTTTTAATTTGCTGATTTTAAAATTAGTTTTTAGTCTTGTTAATTTTCCGGGGAAAAAATGCGGAAAAATTTCCAGAATATTTTCCGCAAATCGGAAAAATAAAAATTGAAACCTAATTTACTTTTTAAAGGTTTTTAATGTTTTAAACTTTTTATCGATATGAAATGTCTAATATCAGTAAACATACTACAAAACATTAATAGTGTTACATTGATAATCAGTTTAAACTAGTCTAGAGGTTTAGTTTTACTTTCAGATTCGAAAAAATTAGGTGAAAATGCCGCTTTATTTAAATTTGCAAACAATGTATTAGACTAATCATTACAGAAACGAATCGAATAGTGAATTACAGAAACGAATCGAATGGTGAATTACAGAAACGAATCGAATGGTGAATTACAGAAACGAATCGAATGGTGAATTACAGAAACGAATCGAATAGTGAATTACAGAAACGAATCGAATAGTGAATTACAGAAACGAATCGAATAGTGAATTACAGAAACGAATCGAATAGTGAATTAGAGAAACGAATCGAATAGTGAATTAGAGAAACGAATCGAATAGTGAATTACAGAAACGAATCGAATAGTGAATTACAGAAACGAATCGAATAGTGAATTACAGAAACGAATCGAATAGTGAATTACAGAAACAAATCGAATAGTGAATTAAAGAAGCAAATTGAATAGTGAAATACAGAAACGCATCGAATAGTGAATCTCCAATTCGAAATTCGATTCGGTTAATCGAAAAATCGAATAAAATTCGTTTGAATTCGATTAATCGATTTTTAAAAGTCAATTATTCGAATTTCCGAATAATAGTTGTAATATAAATGATAATAGTTTTAAAACAATTATTCGTCTTCAAAGATCATGGAAAAGTTTAGAAAATTAATTAAAATCTTTGGCCTACTTTAGGAATCAGAATTATGTTTTAAAATAATTAAGTTATTTCTTGCCAAAATGCTTTATTCTTTAGAAATAAATTCAGTGAAACTGCTCTACACTTAACACGTCTCTCCCACAAACAAAACTAAACGAAACGCGACCAGTGCCTGAGCTAACCACTTCCTTAAATTCTGTACACCGATTACAGCGAGTACAGCCTTTGGTAGTCCTAAATCTGTAATCGATTACGTAATCACTTTAGTACAGGCTTTCAAACGATTATTCGTTTTCAAACGATTATTCGTTTTCAAACGATTATTCGTAAAGATAAGAAGTATTCGTAAGTGAAACGAATAATCGATTTTTTCGAATTATCTTTTCAAAATTCCGATAATCGTTTTTCACGAAATTTCAAATTTGATATACTATTCGAAAAGTCGGTTATTCGCCCACCCCTAAAGATGACTAAACCTAAACTAAGGCATTACGGATTTGGTAAATTTTCTTAGTCGGGGAAAATAGGATGTAACAGCAGTGTATATTTTATCTCCTATACTGCTAAAGTTATTCGACCGACTTTTCAAAATGCTTTTTGGAGAAAACAGAGTGCGGGGCGAAATTCATCATACATGTCGAGTTTTTAAAACTACTACATCATTCATTTGTAGAGTAATTTAAACATTTTACATGGTTAGGAAAATAAATAGGCTCTGTAAAGTTGGAGTCTTTTGGTGCGGAAGATGTGTTATAAGCTTCCCGGTTGTAGTAAGACAATGGCACATCTGCCACGCTTATGGGTAATTATGATGGTATTCTATTAGTAATTGGTTTCCTTTGGCCGTTTCTCTGGCCATCAGAAGGCTTAGGGTCTCTGAAAGCTCCTTGTATTTGTCGAACGAGAGCCGATCTCGGCGTCAAGATCTTGATAATAGGAGGCAGTAGGCAAAATAAAAAGAATCGTTTATACTCGGGCGAGCGGAGAACGGGAAACCCAAACGGATTATCTAAATCCGTGGCGTTTCGGACCCCGAACTTCTGTCGCTGTCTTCCCGCTATCACGCGTGTGGTCCAGCACAGAGCCACGGAGAGAGAGATGGTGTCAGTCCAGCAGCTAAATTTAAAGGCGTCTTATCCTCTGCGGCAGACATAAACCGAATGTGCGCGCTTTATTACTGCGGGCCTTGGCGCTAATGTTGTGTTGTGTCGTAGCCGAGACGGCGTCTGCCACCCTCGCTCCGACTAAAGCCGACGGCTTAAATAAACACGACACCACCGCTGCTCGCGACAGACCCGAAACCCGGACGAAGCTCTACCATCTCCACCGAAACCGAGATGAAATCATTTTCAATTTCTAAAAGTGCGCCCTATATTTGGACAAGGTTTAAAGATTTCTCGCCGCCTTTTGGACAACTTTGCATTACATTATTCAAGTCTTGTAAAATTCGCGCTTTAATATTCTCACGTCCCCCCCCCCCCGAAATGTATGATTGTATGTACAATTTTAATTTTTTATTTTTTCATAAACTAAAATCCTAGTTACGCCACTGATTTTTTCGAGTGTGCATGTTTGGTACAGACAAGTTCTGTTCACATTCAAAAAGGAGCCAAGATCTTCGATATGATTATTTATCCTAAGAGGATATTTTTAAATAGTCATCTTTAAACAAATATTAAGTTGGATTTCACTGCGATTAAGCGAACCTTCAGGTTTTGACCATGAAATCACACGACGTCACCCAAATCAATAGTTTCACACGAGCTTACCTAGAAGAGTTAGGTTAAATTTTGGTCATTAGTTACATACACAAACAGGCGAACGTTTGTGCTCGAATCAATTCGATCTCATGATTTTTTGTCATCAGTTTCTACACTAATAAAAAATAAGATTAATGTCTTTCAATTCTTCAATGAGAAAGAGAGAAGCGCCGTTTTCGTCTCGTCAAGGAACGCGACAATGAGAAAAGTGCCGTTTTCGTCTCGTCAAAGAGCGTGACAAAGAGAAAAGTGCCGTTTTCGTTTCGTCAAAGAGCGTGACAAAGAGAAAAGTGCCGTTTTCGTTTCGTCAAAGAGCGTGACAAAGAGAAAAGTGCCGTTTTCGTTTCGTCAAAGAGCGTGACAAAGAGAAAAGTGCCGTTTTCGTCTCGTCAAAGAGCGTGACAAAGAGAAAAGTGCCGTTTCCGTCTCGTCCAAGAGCGTGACAAAGAGAAAAGTGCCGTTTTCGTCTCGGCAAAGAGCGTGACAAAGAGAAAAGTGCCGTTTTCGTTTCGTCCAAGAGCGTGACAAAGAGAAAAGTGCCGTTTTCGTCTCGGCAAAGAGCGTGACAAAGAGAAAAGTGCCGTTTTCGTCTCGGCAAAGAGCGTGACAAAGAGAAAAGTGCCGTTTTCGTTTCGTCCAAGAGCGTGACAAAGAGAAAAGTGCCGTTTTCGTCTCGTCAAAGAGCGTGACAAAGAGAAAAGTGCCGTTTTCGTCTCGGCAAAGAGCGTGACAAAGAGAAAAGTGCCGTTTTCGTTTCGTCAATGAGCGCGACAATGAGAGAAGCGCCGTTTTCGTTTCGTCAATGAGCGCGACAATGAGAGAAGCGCTGATTTCGTTTCGTCAATGAGCGCGAGAAAGAGAAGAGAGTTACTTGTTTCTCAATATTGACTCTATACTCATAATTTAAATAAAACCATTTAAAACTTTCCCGACGATCTCCACTTCATGTAACTTGAAAAATTTTAATAATACCAAAATTATAAAAATTTATAAACATCCAAATTTATCACATTTTGATCAATTTGAACCAAATGGGTGAAAATGAACCGATATGGCTAAAATTGGAAAAATATGAGAAAAAAAATAAAAAAATACAAAAATTGATTAAAATAATGGTTTTTTTTTCAAAATTGAAAAAAATATATTTAAATTGAAAATATTTGGATCAAAAACAGTAGTTTCGATCAAAATTCATAGGAATTGACGGAGATTTATAAGTTGTGTAAAATTGGATTAATGTATAGATTAATTATCAAAATCAATAGTTTCGATCCAAAACGATCGAAATTGATAGGAATTGATGGAAATTTATTTATATAGATAAATTGCTTTTTTTTAAATTATTTTCCACATTTGGAAATTAATTGATCAAAATTAGCAAAATTTTTAATTTTTTAAAAAAAGTATTAAAAATCAGTAGTTTTGATCAAAAACCGCATTAATTTCCAATCTATATCCATAGTTGTTTTGGTTCTAAAAGTTCTAAAATATTATTTACTTAAATAAAAAATAAAAAATAAATGGAATTCATTAAAAATTATTTATATCAAATAAAATTGGGTAAAAACCTTTTAAAAATTAAATATTTGGATTAAATAATTTATTTGTAATAAAATTAGATGAAATTAATTAAAAATTATTTATATCAAATCACATTAGGTTAAATTCATGAAATTGGGTGAAATAAGAAAATTCGCTATAATTGAACCAAATTGGGAGAAAAATAAAAAATAAAAATACTAAAATTGGGTAAAATAAAGAGATTTCGCTAAAAATGACCCAAATTGGGTAAAATAAAGTCGCCGATTTTGGGCTTTTATAGGTAATTTTGCATGTCTACAATTAAATACGGATGAAAGCGAACAAATTTGGGTAAAACCAATAAATATTTGTTACTTATAATTCAAGTAAAATTGGGAAAAATTATTAATTATTTCCAATAAAATTGGGTAAACGCGTAAATAATTTAAATTATACTTGAGTAAACCATCGAATAAGTTACTTTTAATTAAATTCACAATTGTTAGTAAAAAATCATGTTGGTTGGTAAGAAACGGAAATGAACTAATTTCTTTCCTATATAGTATTATAGTACTATATATAAATATGTTTGTGTAAATATAACGTACTTAAAAAGGTAAAATATGAGAAAACAAATGATTAGAAAAACCGAGAAACGTTTAATATCAACGAATAAAACAATTTTGTATTACACTGTTTCTTAAAATAATCAATAGTTTCTTATGTTGGGTTTAAAAATACATATAGTCTTTTTCATCCGAAAGTCCAGAGGAGAACCAAGAGTATTTGATCAAAGCGTTGAAAATGGGTGCCGAAAATTGGTTGTGTAGTAATGAATGTAATCGTATGTTGTTCCTTGTAGAAATTTCGTCGGGGCGATTTTCAGATGAAAAGTTTTAAGTAGCCGTGGAATATATTTCCTTCGCGAAATATTTTAGCTGACGGTGGAATGTAGTGTTGTTAATTTCCGGAAAAATAAAATGCGGAAAATTTTCCAGAAAAGTTTCCGGAAAATTTTCCGCAAATCGGAAAAATAAAAATTTGAAACATAAATTACCTTTTAAGGGTTTTTAATGTTTTTAACTTTTTATCGATATAAAATGTCTAATATCAGTAAACATACTACAAAACATTAATAGCGTTACATTGTTAATCAGTTTAAACTAGTCTAGAGGTTTAGTTTTACTTTCAGATTCGAAAAAATGAGGCGAAAATACCGCTTTATTTCAATTTGCAAACAATATATTAGACTAATCATGGAATGGAAATTTTTTTTTAATTTTTTCGGAAAAATACGGAAAATTTTCCGGAAAAAAGGCCTCGGTCATTTTCCGGAAAATTTTCCGACTTACAACACTAGTGGAATGTATTATCCAGCGGCTGGCAAATCGAGCTTGTTTTTTCAGGAATCAACTTTATTTCACATTTAGGATTACCATTAACACCAAAACGTTTATCATAAATATTTCGGTTCGTTTGACCTTCCCATGAGTCCAAAATTAAAGTCTTTATCTACTGTTTCGGAACAACATTGTCAAGAAAATATTACACGTGGGAGGTTGTAAATTTTCCCGATACGAAGTTAGCGTTACGTAAAGCGCTAAGTAAATAATATTTTAGAACTTTTAGAAACAAAACAACTACGGATACAGATTTTAAATTAATGCGGTTTTTAACCGAAACTACTGATGTTTTAAAAAAAAATTATACTTTTTTTACAATATTTAAAAAATTTGCTAATTTTGATCTATTATTTTCCAAATTTGGTAAAAAATTTAAAAAAAAAGCAATTTATATATATAAATAAATTTTCATCAGTTCCTTTCAATTTTGATCGTTTTGGATCGAAACTATTGATTTTGATAATTTTTTCAGTGTTATTAATTTTGGTCAAGTTTGATCAAATTTACCAAAATAAATACTTTACAATTAATCTATATATACATTATTCCAATTTTACACAACTTATAAATTTCCATCAATTCCTATGAATTTTGATCGCAACTACTGTTTTGATCAATATTTTTTCAATTTTATATATTTTTTTCAATTTTGAAAAAAACATGATTTTAATCAATTTTGATTTTGTCGTCAATTTTTATCAATTTTTTATAATTTTGGTATTTTAAAATTTTTACAATTTTTTTAAATTTTTCACAGGGGGGGGGGGGGAGTACCCTTGGAATTGGTCAAAATCCCATGTTATTTTCAATGGGAAAATTTCCACGGATGTTGTCAAAAACATTTTTCGTTGCCATGGCAAAACCGTTGCTCATTGAATAAAATCCCTTTAGGATTTTTCAAGTTACATGAAGGTCTACCAATCCCCCGAGTTTGAATGAAATCGGTGTGTAACACCTCGGGTAGTCTCCTTGTCAGTGTTACCGGTCAATTTGCAACAACGGTTGGAGTGCGGATTTGGGCCGGCGAAAGGCCAAAATGGCGGTTCCGAAGAGCTAATAAATTGGAGAAAGTAATTCTCACCTTTATTGTCATTTAATAATCGCGCTCGGGGCCCCGAAGAGAGACACTCCAGGTGATTAAAAAGTAGACGGAGGACATTTTGACACCTTGTTCAACATATTTTGATGTATCTTATCAATCGGTATTGAGTTCGGAGTTTTTGATAGATGTTCAAAGAGAACCGGCCGCAGATTGATACCGAAGTCTCGAGGCCTCTCGAAACGACGAACGAAACATCGATAAAAACTGCGCGGATAAATCATTTTATTTTCAAGTTCGTGTTTCATCCTCGCGAGCCCCAGTATGACACAATTGTACGCCATATTTACATATAGTCTGACTCTAGAAATTTAGAGACTGTGTGTAAACAATGAAAATATATTTTGCGACCCTGCAAATCTGTAAGTATTATCAGAAGTGTATAATATACCTCTAAAAAGAGAAGTATATTTTTCTCCCTATCCTGCTAATGTTGAGGTTAACGGTAATAGTTAGTGCAGGGAGCTGTTGGCTCGCGTTGGCTCCTACGCATTTTAACCCGGCCACATGAATTAAAGGCTTTAAACGTCGCTCGATGACTTAGGCCTAAGGTGGTGCCTTGGGTATTAGCCTAGCTGATTATTATATTTTTAATTATGTTATTCGATTGAAACATGTAGTTTCGGGAAAATGAGTTGTTAATTACTACATATTCCTTGGCAGTAAAATTTTAATATTTTACATGGTTGCGAAAAGTAATTGATTCTTCACTTGTAAGAATATATATGATACACTTCTGGTATTATTAATTGGTAACAATCAAAAATGCTTTGATAGATTTATTTTAGAAAATATTGATCAAGTTGGGCTAGACCAGTTTACTAACGCTTTCTACCCATGGCTTTTCAGACACTATGATATAACTAAATCTAGCATACGATTTGGGTTACTAAAACAACCTATAAAAGTCAACTAATTGGTCCAACTAATTGTGAAAGAACTAGAGTTGTAAGTCGGAACATTTTTCGGAAAATTACCGAGGCCTTTTTTTCCAGATATTTTCCGTATTTTTTCGAAAAAAAATAAAAAAAGGTTTTTATTCTATTGTTAGCCTAATATTGTTCGCAAATTTACTTTTCCCACTATTTGAAATTCAGACAATAAAACTGGGTTATTCGGTGCCGTTATACTGGCCCGCTTTGCCTCGTTTTCAGCTTTTGGATTTTTGTCGAAATGTCAAAAACATTTTTGCAGATTAAACCTATTTTATCAGATAATATCAGACGATAAAAAATAATCTCATTGAATGTCCCGAAATCATTCAACTATTACTTCCCACCGAAATTATATTTAGTAGAAAAGTGTGCCAATTTGTTTGAGCATTGGACATGATCAACTAATTACGCATATTATGAACATTTTACCGAGGGGTCCAACATTCGTAAAAACCCGGTACACTGTAGAGAAAAATGATTTTAGAAATCTTGAAATCCACTTAAATAACCCGAAATGGTGGGGGCGGTCAGCCCCGGGTGTCACCCGTTTGGGCGTGATTTGGGGGTGACACCCGACCGTGAAAAAAATTAAAACTTACACAAACTAGAGACTAGTAAGTAGCACACCATGATATCCGCCCCGGGTGTCACCCATGCTAGCTACACCACTGCCCCTTATTTTCAGTTAAAGTGTTGGTTGCACGAAATTTTAGCTATGGCTAATTAATGATTCATTAGAAATAGCAAATTTTTATAGCATGTACAGAAAATTTCATCAAAATCGGTTAAGTGGTCTTTGAATTATTATAAAAAGAAGTCGAAATGGTGGAAATCGAGATTTTCGGCGAATTTCCAGACTTCTAAAATTCTTCTCGGCACCCATGACGTCAGAAAATGCGAAGCGTATCATTGGCTAATTGTCTGTAATACATTTCTTTACACCTGGGATTAAAAGCAGGTTGATATAACACCCAGGAAAAAGTCCTACGCAGTAGTAATTGAAATAGGCATACACAAGCCTACGTAGTAGAAAAACTATATGAGACCGAAGGCTCCTTGTAAATTCTTCTTAAAACGTCGGGTCGCGCGCGCGTAAAAAAAAAAATATTTTTTATTTCGATAATACGCCTAATATTATGATTAAAAACCTCTGGTTTGAAAACTTCTACAAGTAAACAGAATCCCTCCACTTCAGTTCCTTCTATTTTAGGAATAAAACTACAGCTTTGATTTGCCCCAAATTGCTCGTGCTACGGAGGAGATAAATTCGCCGAAAATTTCAGGATTTTGAGGAGCGGAAAAGGTCAGTTTCGGACTCAAAGTTAATACACTTAGGCTTGGAAATTTGTTTCGACAGTAACATTTTAGGAAAGAGAACGTCCTGGGCTTCAAAACAAGCCCGCATTCATTCGGTTTTATTACCATCGATTTTTCGTGCAACCAACACTTTAAATCAGGTGGAATAAATGCGAAATTCGTTGATATGAAATATGGTTTTCTTACTCCCTTTAATATTATCGATAAATTCGATCAAGATGGCGGTTAAGGTTCAAAAGCAGAGCTTGATGGTATGCAAAGGGAACTCACTTGTTCCTCCCCCCTGGTACGCCCTTGAATAATGACATCACGTGGAAGGTTAGTGTAACCGTTTCTACAACTACGCCTAAAGAAGTCAATTTCATAACGTTCCTGGCAAACACGATGTAGACGCGACCCGATAGAACAACTAGCGCGCGGTAGTCTGCACCCAATGAATCGTCCAAAATAACAAGAAATCTTTGAAGAAACTACACCGTTTTAAACACAGTACGTTTCTCTCATTGTGGCGTCGCTTTGGGAAGAAGGCTACTCGGGACCGGCGGACGAACAATACAAAGCCAAGGAAGTCTACGAAAAGCGGTTATTTTTTTCTAACTCTGTCGCTTTCTTGTGTAATGTACTGAGAAAACATTGCAGCGGACAAGTACCGGTATTATCTACTCGAATGAATTTAGCCCGAATAAGGTGTCTCTAAGCCTGCCGTACAACTACGCCGATGACAATCCCTGTTGGCGGTAACTTAGACCATCGGGTAACGGCGGATACGGTTCCAACTCGACTGTCAGCCTGGATCGACCAAAGGTAACCTATTATGGGCGCGTACGCTAGTATATCCGCGGATCGGACGTCTCAATATGAATAAAGGAATTGAGATTTGCAGAAGGGGCCTTTCCCTTGATGTCCGCCGAATCCCATTGAAAAGCGACGGATCGGATAACGTACCCAGTCACCAGGCGAGGTTGCCCCCCCCCCTCCCCTCAACGTCTCCCATGCATACTTTGTATTGTTATGTTGCGCACCTAAGGAAAAAGATTTCCCAGCGCAGCATCCCAGGAAACTACAGTCCACGTTTCTAGTTGCGGACACGATAATAAAACAATATGAAATTATGGAATACCTTGAAAGTATATAATCCCAAGAAACTACAGATCCAGTGCCGGCACT